>NC_141049.1:7478930-7491430 GCF_041138505.1 Cibotium barometz | reverse complement strand
CACACACACATTTCTCTTGCATTAGAACTATTTGGTTGCTAGGCTGGCACTCTTATTCTATATTACAAGATTTCTTTGCTTTCCTTTAAAAAAAAAATGAGTTAATAACCTCATTCTAATTGTGGGGCATATGACTGGATCCTTAACTAATTTATCTTGCTACAAAGATCCTTTTAACTAATTTAGATTGGCACATGACTGGACCCTTGGTACTGCATCCTTGGTGTTTTTGGGCTGGATTTAGCCTTGGTGTATTGATAACCATTTAATAGGTTATGCTATATATGGTGGGCATTGGGTTTGGTAGCCATCCGCCTCTTTACTTCCATGAATACTCGGATATTCGCCTGCAACGACTGGGGCCCTGGATCTTCTGCTGCTGCGAATGGCGGGAGCTCTACATAGATGGTGCATGGCTTCCTATATAACTCAAGGTGAGTGGTCTATCCACTCACTTAGTCCTTTGTGCTTGTTACAGTAGATATGGCTTTGTCTCTGGCTACATCCAGGGGTGCGCCTCCTTCGGTTAATCAGGTGCATATTTTTAACAAATGCACTTGTTCACTTTACGTCTGTTGTTGCTAACTGAATGGCCTTGAAGATTTTGCAATTTATTCTCCCTTTGATGGCTTCATACATGTTTGCTAGCTTATACAGGATGGCTGATGCCTTGATTCCATAGGGATAGATGTATAGGTGGAGTCTACCTTTCTGTGGAATAGTGGCATGTGTGCCATGCTATTTCCTCATTGTTTTTGGCAGATTTCATAGTGAGTTGTTTTGTTAGATATTCAGGGATTGCCTGATGCTCTGTTTTGTCGTATTGCTGACATATTATAGTTGTCTAACCACATTGAGCAGTCCATATTAAATGGATTATTGCAGGAACTGGATGCATATAGGCTATTTATTTATATTAGGTGTCTGTATAGCAGGAATTTGCCTCACGATTTTTGTCCTGCTTGTGGTGGGTATGCGTTGAATGCACGCGTAGTAATGGGTAATTGCTTTTGTGGTACTGCTGTTTGACTTGTATTTTGCACTTGGATGATGGCTTCTTTTGTGTCCTCTGGCACTTTGTCAGGTGGAGAGTATTTCCTGTCTGATGATGTTGTGTTATTATGAGGAGGTGTTGAGGGTTGCCTGATACCATGTTTGGTAATCAATACATTGGTTTTCACTGTACATGATTTGGTGGTCTCTCAGGCCATAAATCTATCTCGACTAATTGTGTTGAGGTGGACATTGGGTTTGTATGGAAACACTAATGGCATAAGACACATTCTGAAATAGATAGGTGTTAATACATACACTTCTTGAACCTAGGTATGTGCAGATTATTTCTCTAAAACCTGGGTTACTCTGGTACCTTCTCTATATATAATGAATAGATTAAAACCTGGTTATCACTTTACAATCCTGGATATAGGTTAAAGGGGCATTTTGGGTGTTCTTGGTTTTGCTCTGCTTATCTGTTCTCTCTTGCTTAATGGCATGTTGGGCAGGATGTTTGGGCTGCCTTGTACTTTTCAATGATATGTATATAGTGCTGCAGCTACTGGCCTGATATAATATGGTTCCTGTAGGTTAGTTGCCTTTTGTGTGGTCACATGCTTTATAACATGTATTCCAGATTGGGGTACAATGGATGCATTAACCCTTACTTGCTATTGCTCTGCTCTATTAGTTCTAATCCATCCTTCTGCGGATTTTTCATACATGCCTTTTCGGGATATGGCTAATTGCTATCCTGTTGTGATTGGTGACATTATGAGCTTTGTACATGGGCTGGTATTGTAGTGCTGATGTTCTACTGTGGAAAGAATCCTCGATATTTTTGGTACACTATGGGCTAGGCTGCTAACTGGTAGTCACTTATCTGTTGTCAATATACAGGTTTATAAGTTATACTATATGATGGGAATTAACATGAGTATAGTGATGCCGTTAGTGGTATGGTATGATATGGTTCCTGCACGCATGATTTTGTGGTAGATGGGCACTTGCTTTGATGCATGTACTCCATATATGGATTGAGATACAATGGATGCTCCATTTTGTCTGGTGCTCTGCCAGTTGTAATCCATCCCTTTTGCTAGATTTGTCATCCATGGTTTTTTGGTATATTGCTTACCTATTTTGTAGAGAATGTTCTATAGTCTGGGCATACTCTGGCATTGTCGTGCTTTTGATCTGATTTGGTTGGATTTCTGATAATGTTGGTACAACTTGTACATGACTACTACTATGTAGTCATCTACCTGTTTTCAATATACAGGGGTATTCTAGTATGCTATAATATAATCTGTAAATTAACATGTAGAATGAAACATTTAATGAATCTGTTAAGCCTATGAAAAAATTACGTAATTCGTCTGGACAGTATTCGAGTTTATATGTTTCAACAGTATTAGAGTTGCATACTGGTTTGACATACTCTGAGTGGATGGTAAAAAGTTTCAAATTGCTTATGGTATATAATTTGTAATGAATGTATCTGGTAGGTAAAAATTGGAACTGCAATCTTTCAGGGATCTGCACCAATCTTGTCTAAGTGCAGAACTAATTTTAGACTGCTTGTGGCCAGATTAAGGCTTTGGTTAATATTGAAATATTACAAATGTTAGAATATTCATGAATAACTGATGGGCTTACAAACTTTGTAGAATATCTGACAATGATATTCTAGATAAATTTCATAATGATTCAAATGTTATCTTTAAAAAATCCTATTTGTTGGACATCTATAACACGTGGTTGGGCTTTACGACACCTGTAATACGCACAGGGACTAACATTTCTGTTGTTGCTTGTGTATGGATGCAGGTAACAGAGCTCACCTTTTCAAATAGGATGTTTTTGGGTTGATGTTGCTGCTAGACAATAAAGCCTATGGGCAATTTTGTTCTTTTGAAACATTGTTTCTTCACTTGAAAATCTTGTATAATTTCAATGAAATAATACAGTTTTTCCCATTTACTTGTCGGAGTTGTTTTGGTCTTCTGACGTTTTGTCAGCTGTGTATAATTATGTATTTTAATTTAGGCAAAACACACACACCTGACACAGTTTTACAGTACCTTCGGGTATTGGAAAGAGACCTACAGCCCGAGTTTTAATCTATAATGATATATGGACTCACTATCATTATGCCTTGGCCGATAGTCTTTAAGTAGTACCTAGATGTCATTGTAGATAGAGCATTTGTCCACGATAGTTATGCCCTTATGGGCTTATCGGTTGAAGGAGACAAACGTTCTCAAAAAACTATTAACACTTCTCTTCTTTTGATTTTTCACATTCTACCCTTTCTTGGAGGCAAGCCGGTTCCTCCGAGCCATATTCCATCTAATGCCTGTCAGCATGTCATCTCCTGCATTAGAGATGACGAATTACAAGATGCCATTATCTCTTCTATCAGCAGCCAAGAGCCTCATGTTATTTCTCTCTTGCAAATCCTATCCTTTAATGATTGGATTAAGGTCATAGCTTCCATAGATAAGGATAAGGGTGAAGGTCTTAACTATATTAGAGATCTTAATGCTCAAATACGTGTCACGACCAAAAATCTTCAGATTGAGCTTACTAAGTTTGCTGCTAAGGGTTCTCTTCTCTCAAATCATCTCATGAAACTCTATAGATTAGAACCCATGTTTGTTACTACTCCTATTACTCCGGTTATACCAACTGGGGGTAATATTTTTAATAGAGATCCGGCTGCGGTGGATGCAATCAGGAGCTTTCAAAACGACATGTGTTCTATGACAGATTCAAAGTTGCTGGATTTGGTACCTAAGGTGTCAAGGGTTTATCCTTTTTTACCTGCCAGGCAAATTGAGGTAGAGGCCACTGGCATTGCTCATAGACTTTGGGCCCTCCCAAATAAAGGTTTTCTTTCTCCTATTCAAGCTGAAACTTGGATTTTCTTGGCTAACTTACCTATCTCCACTTTGGATGAATGCAAGAGCCATGCCATCAAAGGTCTTCAATATCTTGATAAGGGTGAACTTCTCAAATCACCTTTCTCCATGAATTTCTTGGATCCTTCCAAATGCCCTTCACCAGTTGGCATTTATGGGAGGACTAAAGGTACTATGTTATTTCAGAAAGCTGGTGCAGAGTATTATTCAGAATCTATTTGGAATATCTACAGGCCATACCTGAAATGTGCTTGTAAATTTCTTGACCCTAAGGCGTCTTGTGAATCTAGCATTATCTGGTTTGACCATGCTATTTGGTTTGTCCTCAATCACCTTGAGGACCTTTTTCCAGGCAAGGATGTGGCATTTCACCTCTCTCTTTTATGTTCTTGGCTTGGTGGGCAAGCAAAGAATTTAGTGTTGGCACAGATCTCTTTTATTTATTTTTGTAGTTATATGTTGGATTCTCTTGCTGAGATGCAAAGTGGTGAACCAGGTACTATTTTAGCCACTTATGGACATTACAAGGGTATTAAGCTGATTAACTCTTTGCTAAATCCGGTTTCTCATAATGAATCGGAGGGTAGTATAGAAACCCCTTCTAAATTGGCATGCATACTCCAAGTGCTTTTACCTCTTTTCTTTCTCTTGCTACTAGTCAGAATGCTTCTGTAAGTCATAATGCTTCTGTAAGTCATAATGCTTCATATGGGAGAACTAAATCCTTTACTAACCGTGGTAGGGGTAGAAACCTTCATGTACGTAACTTATTGGATATGTAATGTTTTCAGGTTACTAAAGGTCCTACTGGGCGAATTTGCA
Source organism: Cibotium barometz (assembly GCF_041138505.1). Classification (NCBI taxonomy): domain Eukaryota; kingdom Viridiplantae; phylum Streptophyta; class Polypodiopsida; order Cyatheales; family Cibotiaceae; genus Cibotium; species Cibotium barometz. The sequence goes on along the minus strand of NC_141049.1, from coordinate 7,486,688 downwards.
TTTCTAATACAAAGGAGGATGACCTTTCTGGTGCAATTTACGTACATTGTCTTTTTGTTAACAAAAATTTGGATTTCGTGACTCCATCACAGGTATTTTTTAAAGTTTTTGATGATGTTTTTGGAGATCATAGTATACTTGACAATGTTAGATTTGGATGGAGATATACATCTAATCGGGAGAAATCATTCTCTAGAACCGATTTCTTACGATTAGATAGTATACCTATATGTCTATGTGATAAATATAGAGAATTTACAAGTGACTTTGGTGCTTTGGGTGTGCATGTTTGCACTAGTAATATTAATTTTGTGCAAGACAAAGAAGTTAAGAAATTACTTAGTTGTGGCTTGAATCATATCCCTAATGAACCACTTAATCCACATTTAGCACTTGGTGCTATTACTGATTGCTTGGCAGACATTGCCAAAGGTCTTCATCTGGAAGACATTGATGTAGTTGCTATTTCAAGAAAGCTTCCTCAGGTGTATAACCAACTTGTGTCTTTTCTTCCTAAGAAATGGTTTTCTGCCGAAATATCCTGGGCTAGTCCTTCGCTTATGCTAAAATTTCATACACTAATGAATAGAGTTCTTATTATAGGGCTAGATAAGGCTCCTAATAATGCTTCATTCATTTGTAAAAATCTGGCCTATATGGCTGCCAGGAATAGACTTGAGAGCGCTGAATTTTATAAATGTTCACTTAAACCTTTGGAGTTTAGCACTATAATTTTTGAAGAATTAAGTTATAGAAAGATTGCAACTTCATTTTCAACTTCTTTTAGTCATTGTGTAGACTTCATTGGTATTATGCAAATCTCATAGAATAGATTGTGAGGTATCTCATTTCTTTTTGTTCCTCCTCACGCATGTGGTGCCACCTTTCATTTCTTGTTCTTTGAAGTGTACTTGTATACTTGATGAGGAATTGGGTGCACTCACCCTCACAAGTAATCCATGTTGTCTTGAATGTATGAGCCTTCATAATCACTATGCAAATCCGATCTTGGTTGGCGTGGGAGTGTCTTGCGCCATTCAGCCTTGGTAAGTGTTTAGGACATTAATTGGTTAGAGCAAGGGGTGGATAGAGACCCTAGAGGAGCTAGGCTTCCTCGTCCTTGAGAGTGTGTGACCTGTGTATGAGGTGAGTGTGCCAAGGGAGTTGGGGATTATTGTTTGTTGATTGTTCAAGATTTGCCCGAAGTTTGGTAGTAGGCGTGTGTGTTCTTTGTGAGCTTGGACCAAGTGGGAGTGTCTAGAGGTTGCCCCATTTTGCCCTCCTCATAAAATTGTTGCCCCCATTGGTACCTTCAGTTTTTAGATGAATCATGGACCTGGAGCAAGAGTGATACACTGTTTTCAGTTTTCTTAGAATCAATGTTCATATAGATAGAAAAATCTTCTTGTGTTTATGTTTGGGGCGGCTGATAAACTAGGAGAAATTCTTGCATCCCCTGAATCTATTATCTTACCTTTGATTAATTATGAAACCTCATTTGATGTGCATGTGTTCATCCTTTTCTAGTGCATGTGGTTTGGGAGTATTCTAATTTCATCTGCATCTTGTGCATTTGTTGCTTTTGGTTTTGATCCTTACCATTGTATGTTAGATTACCATAACACCACTACGGGCGTTACCACAGGAGGGGACGGCCTCTGGCTCACCACCCAGCCATAGAGGAAGAATGAGGATTGCCCCTCATCCCCCAGGCTATATAGTGTGTGGCCTGCCGTTCACAAGACTACCCTTGACCTCACTTTTGATGTCATCTCAAAGACACCGCATCCATATTCACATTCACATTCACATTCACATTCACATTCACATTCACATTCATAAACATCCGCATCCACATTCCATACATCCATTTCTACATTCACATACACCTTCACATCTATTCTTTTATAACACAACCATTCTCATCCTATCACAGCCCATACACATGTTATCACATCAGATACACTTCTTATCACATCAGATACACATCTTATCACATCTTTAACCCACCCAACCACCCAAAATTGAAAATCATGATCACATGACATATGCAAAATGCAAAAAGCAAGCTCTTTTTCCATCTAAATGATTGAATTCCAAATGTCATAGGAGTTCCTCTTTTACCATTTATTTATTTCTCATAGATAAAATAAATTTATCTAAAATTTATCTTTGAATTTAAATAAAATATCCAATAATTTCAATATGCTAGGAATTTCTCTTTTCCCATCTAAATGATTGAATTCCAATTGTCATAAGAATTCCTCTTTTATCATTAAATATAATTACCATAATTTTCTCATTTCTTAATTATTTAATTACACATAAACTTAAAAATTAGTTTTCCATTGAATGTGACAAAAACCATTCTTTTAACCTAGGACATTCAGTCCTAGAATATGATAGGAAGTCCTCTTTTCACGTTATGCATAAGAATGAATTATGCATCAATTTCTTAAAAAATTTACCATAGCTCCATTGCTATTACTGGCAATTTTTAATTTTTATGAAAAGAATAAGACATAGCAAAATAATTATGATAGTATAACTATCTTTTAGCATTAAATCCAATTGATGGATTTATCCCATAATATTACCATATTTTTCAAGCATATAAGTATAAAAACCATTTTCTTAAACCTCTAGCTTCACAAGCCTAGAGTTTGATTTGTGAATAGAGAATTTCTCCATGAGAAGCATTAATTGAATATAGAATAGGTCATAGGAATGACCATTCTTTGGGGGAGAGAGAGAGATGCTTAAAAAAACATTTTAATTTAAGCATAAATGAAAAATTTATGTGTTTAATCACTAAAATCCATTAGAGAGTTTCATCTGCATTATATTTTGTTCTACTCTCTCTCTCTCTCTCTCTCTCTCTCAAAATGTTATATAATATATAATATACATGTAGATAATTTTTATATACTTGTATTTTGTGTGTGTGTGTATGAATTAAAAAATACATGTTTATCTGTCTAAGAGAAAGCTCATGCCTTTCCCACATATTCACAGAGGAGCCTTGCTTTGAGGCTATGTGATTTTAAACTGGAAAATACACAGTCAGAAAAACCTTAACCCAGGGTGAGAGGCATGGACCAACACCAAGAGAGCGAGCCTACTCCGTCTCTAGACCCTAGAGCAGAAGTAAGATAAAGTAAAAGCCAACAAACCCTGACAGAACCACCCATCTAGAGACTCGTGCGTGTTTCGAGTATAGCTAATCAGTTTAGGGCCCAAGGACCGGCACAAAGTCTAGGGCTAGGTCCATCATATCAAGGAGTCTTCCCTAGGTACCACATGGGACCACAAGGGGTACATATAAACCCACTAATCAGATAGGGGCCTCCTATGGTATATTATCCTCCTGGCCCTGCTCCTCCACCAACCCTTCCTCAAACCACACTTCCTCCTACTCTGCCTCTTCCTCGTCCTCGTCCTCTCGTAATAGAAACTTGCTTGTTTTGTTTCCTACTTTTAAGATTCATAAAAACAAATTCCGATGGATCTCAAATGCTTCAAATTGTGTATTTACTGAGGTTACTTCCATTATTACCTCAGTTTTAAACCTAGTTCTAAAAGGATTTCATGAGATATGTGCAAGGAAACAACATGATATTAAGAAATTTCTTAATTTAGACTGCAACCCTTTTTGGGTTGTTGAAAATGCCACAGAAGTCTATTTGAATTTGCCTGATAAGATTTTCTCAATATATACTGCAGATATTATGCAATGCTATGAAAATATACCTCTACAAGGGGAATTTGGTCTTATGAATGTCCTTTTAAAGGTGTGCGATCTGGTATTTAAGTTTAAAAAAGAAAAAGGTTTTGAAAAAATCTCATTATATCGTCATCAGGGAAATTGGGTCAGGAAGTCAAAGTTGGGCTTCCCAATAAGTGTAGATTCAATAGAAATATATGATTTGATAACATGGCTTTTAAATCACACTTTAATCCATTTAGGAAATCAAGTCTATTCACAACTTTAGGGTATCCCTATGGGATTCTCTTGCTCACCCCATCATGTGCAATATATATTTTGCCTATTTAGAGTGCAGGTATATTTCTACTCTTGTAGAAAAGGGAGATGTCAGTACTTTGAAAGATTTGGGTTTGTGTTTTAGATATATGGATGATGTGCTTAATGTTAACTGTCCAAATTTTGATAATATTATTTCTAAAATTTATCCCACAGAGATTATTTCAATTGAGCCAACTTTCAAAGAATTCTTGCTTGTAGGCAATCGCAAATTTGTAACAAAAACAGTTTATCTGAACATGGAAATTACTCTTGTTAGTCCATTTATTGGTGAGTACAGCATTGGTTATACTTGGAAAAGGGAATTACTACCCATTATCCCTTTTGAATTTGTTAAGAAAAAAAGTAACTGGCCATTTATACAGGCAAAAAATACGATTTTAAGCTCTTTTCATTTAATTCTGTATTCTTGTACTACTGCATGGCAAGCATTTGAAAACATTAGCAAACTGGTAAATAAGTTTTGTGCTAATGGATTTCACAAACCTGAGATTCTGAACCTTCTTATTGACAGATGAGTTGAATATGACTGGCCCGAATTACATTTCCAGCCTTCTGCATTAATTACCATTTTGAGGTTGTAGGCCCATACCTATGGGCCTACGGCCTCAAAATAGGTATGGTGCCTGGGAACGGGTGGGCACACACACACACACACACACACACATTTCTCTTGCATTAGAACTATTTGGTTGCTAGGCTGGCACTCTTATTCTATATTACAAGATTTCTTTGCTTTCCTTTAAAAAAAATGAGTTAATAACCTCATTCTAATCGTGGGGCATATGACTGGATCCTTAACTAATTTATCTTGCTACAAAGATCTTTTTAACTAATCTAGATTGGCACATGACTGGACCCTTGGTATTGCATCCTTGGTGTTTTTGGGCTGGATTTAGCCTTGGTGTATTGATAACCGTTTAATAGGTTATGCTATATATGGTGGGCATTGGGTTTGGTAGCCGTCCGCCTCTTTACTTCCATGAATACTCGGATATTCGCCTGCAACGACTGGGGCCCTAGATCTTCTGCTGCTGCGAATGGCGGGAGCTCTACATAGATGGTGCATGGCTTCCTATATAACTCAAGGTGAGTGTTCTATCCACTCACTTAGTCCTTTGTGCTTATTACAGTAGATATGGCTTTGTCTCTGGCTACATCCGGGGGTGCGCCTCCTTCGGTTAATCAGGTGCATATTTTTAACAAATGCACTTGTTCAGTTTACGTCTGTTGCTGCTAACTGAATGGCCTTGAAGATTTTGCAATTTATTCTCCCTTTGATGGCTTCATACATGTTTGCTAGCTTATACAGGATGGCTGATGCCTTGATTCCATAGGGATAGATGTATAGGTGGAGTCTACCTTTCTGTGGAATAGTGGCATGTGTGCCATGCTATTTCCTCATTGTTTTTGGCAGATCTCATAGTGAGTTGTTTTGTTAGATATTCAGGGATTGCCTGATGCTCTGTTTTGTCTATTGTTGCTGACATATTACAGTTTTCTAACCACATTGAGCAGTCCATATTAAATGGATTATTGCAGGAACTAGATGGATATAGGCTATTTATTTATATTAGGTGTATGTAGCAGGAATTTGCCTCACAATTTTTGTCCTGCTCGTGGGTATGCGTTGAATGCACGCGTACTAATGGGTAATTGCTTTTGTGGTACTGCTGTTTGACTTGTATTTTGCACTTGGATGATGGCTTCTTTTGTGTCCTCTGGCACTTTGTCAGGTGGAGAGTATTTCCTGTCTGATGATGTTGCGTTATTATGAGGAGGTGTTAAGGGTTGCCTGATACCATGTCTGGTAATCAATACATTGGTTTTCACTGTACAGGATTTGGTGGTCTCTCAGGCCATAAATCTATCTCGACTAATTGTGTTGAGGTGGACATTGGGTTTGTATGGAAACACTAATGGCATAAGACACATTCTGAAATAGATAGGTGTTAATACATACACTTCTTGAACCTAGGTATGTGCAGATTATTTCTCTAAAACCTGGGTTACTCTGGTACCTTCTCTATATATAATGAATAGATTAAAACCTGGTTATCACTTTACAATCCTGGATATAGGTTAAAGGGGCATTTTGGGTGTTCTTGGTTTTGCTCTGCTTATCTGTTCTCTTGCTTAATGGCATGTTGGGCAGGATGTTTGGGCTGCCTTGTACTTTTCAATGATATGTATATAGTGCTGCAGCTACTGGCCTGATATGATATGGTTCCTGCAGGTTAGTTGCCTTTTGTGTGGTCACATGCTTTATAACATGTATTCCAGATTGGGGTACAATGGATGCATTAACCCTTACTTGCTATTGCTCTGCTTTATTAGTTCTAATCCATCCTTCTGCGGATTTTTCATACATGCCTTTTCGGGATATGGCTAATTGCTATCCTGTTGTGATTGGTGACATTATGAGCTTTGTACATGGGCTGGTATTGTAGTGCTGATGTTCTACTGTGGAAAGAATCCTCGATATTTTTGGTACACTATGGGCTAGGCTGCTAACTGGTAGTCACTTATCTGTTGTCAATATACAGGTTTATAAGTTATACTATATGATGGGAATTAACATGAGTATAGTGATGTCGTTAGTGGTATGGTATGATATGGTTCCTGCAGGCATGATTTTGTGGTAGATGGGCACTTGCTTTGATGCATGTACTCCATATATGGATTGAGATACAATGGATGCTCCATTTTGTCTGGTGCTCTGCCAGTTGTAATCCATCCCTTTTGCTAGATTTGTCATCCATGGTTTTTTGGTATATTGCTTACCTATTTTGTAGAGAATGTTCTATAGTCTGGGCATACTCTGGCATTGTTGTGCTTTTGATCTGATTTGGTTGGATTTCTGATAATGTTGGTACAACTTGTACATGACTACTACTATGTAGTCATCTACCTGTTTTCAATATACAGGGGTATTCTAGTATGCTATAATATAATCTGTAAATTAACATGTAGAATGAAACATTTAATGAATCTGTTAAGCCTATGAAAAAATTACGTAAGTCGTCTGGACAGCATTCGAGTTTATATGTTTCAACAGTATTAGAGTTGCATATTGGTTTGACATACTCTGAGTGGATGGTAAAAAGTTTCAAATTGCTTATGGTATATAATCTGTAATGAATGTATCTGGTAGGTAAAAACCGGAACTGCAATCTTTCAGGGATCTGCACCAATCTTGTCTAAGTGCAGAACTAATTTTAGACTGCTTGTGGCCAGATTAAGGCTTTGGTTAATATTAAAATATTACAAATGTTAGAATATTCATGAATAACTGATGGGCTTACGAACTTTGTAGAATATCTGACAATGATATTCTAGATAAATTTCATAATGATTCAAATGTTAACTTTAAAAAATCCTATTTGTTGGACATCTATAACACGTGGTTGGGCTTTACGACACCTGTAATACACACAGGGACTAACATTTCTGTTGTTGCTTGTGTATGGATGCAGGTAACAGAGCTCACCTTTTCAAATAGGATGTTTTTGGGTTGATGTTGCTGCTAGACAATAAAGCCTATGGGCAATTTTGTTCTTTTGAAACATTGTTTCTTCACTTGAAAATCTTGTATAATTTCAATGAAATAATACAGTTTTTCCCATTTACTTGTCGGAGTTGTTTTGGTCTTCTGACGTTTTGTCAGTTGTGTATAATTATGTATTTTAATTTAGGCAAAACACACACACACACAC
>NC_141049.1:7408930-7476430 GCF_041138505.1 Cibotium barometz | reverse complement strand
AAATGAAAAACAGAGAGAGAGAGAGAGAGAGAGAGAGAGAGAGAGAGAGAGAGAGAGAGAGAGAGAGAGAGAGAGAGAGAGAGAGAGAGAGAGAGAGAGAGAGAGAGAGAGAGAGAGAGAGAGAGAGAGAGAGAACTTACCAGTTGAGGTGTTGAAGCCCTTAGGAGCGCAATTCACAATCTGTGTTGGCATGTGCATGCAATTAGCCATTTTCAGATCCTACACACATAGAGATGCACCGTTTTTTGATGCATACACACCCACACACACATGCATACACAGTTTTATGAACAAAACATGCAGACACAGATCATGTATACAGTTCACCGAATGCATGCACCGTTTTCTCAGAGAAGGTCAAACCAGAAGAGCTCAAGGTCGAGGAGAGGGAGAGCAATTTGAACGATGACGTGGTGGGTCCCAAGTAGATATGAATCAGCGTTGACGGAGGGCGGTGGCCAACGAAACCTCCTTCCTTCGACGTGGGGGAGCTCTGGCAGAGGGCGACGCCTGATGCTATTGGAAGGTGTAGTAACTTTGGCAGAGGGTGCAAAAGGCAGCGGGCGGTCGGTGCAGCCTTCATGCAAGGTCTCTTTTCAGGTCTAAAAAAGTTGCCATGTGTCAACAAAAAGAGGCCCTATAATATATATAGAGATAACCACACATTACCCAATCATTATGTAGAGTCCATTCCATAGAGTTCATGTGTGTGCAATAAAGTACCCACACCTCTAATAAACATTCAAAAGAGTACCCATACATTCAATATGATTTCTAATCAATTTAAGGCAATCTAAACATCAATTATGAGTGCCCAACATCAGATAGAGTGGTCTAACATCAAGTGTGAGTGCCCAACATCAAGTAGAGTGGCCTAACATCAAGTATGAGTTCCCCACATTAAAAGTAGAGTGACCTAACATCAAGTATGAATGACTTACATTAACCTAACATTAAATATGAATGCCCAACTTCAATTGAGTGAGCTAACCTTTAATATAGATGTCCAACAACAACCTAACATCAAATATGAATGCCCAACATCATCCTAACATCAAATAGGAATGCTTAAATTTAATAGAATGAGCCAACCTTTAATCTAAGTGCCCATCAACATTTACCTAATTATTAAATATAAATTACCAAATTTGGTAGAGTGAGCCAATGATCAATATGAATGCCAACCAACAACCTAGCATCAAATACAAATGCCAAACTTCAAAGAAAGTGAGCCAACCTTCCATATGAATGCCCAACATTAACCTAATCAAATATGAATGCCCAACATTAACCTTCCATATGAATGCCCAACATTAACCTAATCACATCAAACATGAATGCTTAAATGAGCAAACCTTCAATATGAGTGCAAATCCTATTTGAATCATCATATGCTTAATCTTAGTTCCAATCAAAGCATTCCATCATTAGACATCTCTCCTAAAAATATGGGCATTCTTTTTAATAAGAAATTTAGAAAATAACCACATATTGAGGGATTCATTCCATCATAATGGCTGCAAGAAAGCCTAGCCCATAGCATAATTAGACTAGGAAGAAATCCAACCATATTGAGGGCTTCATTCCATCATAATGGCCTACCAACAAGCCCATCCCATAGCCTAATTAAACTAGGGAGAAATCCAACCATTACCTAATTAGACTAGGGAGAAATTGAACCATGCCATAAGGCACCCAAGGAAGGGCCATGGATCTTGCAAGCCCAACCCTTAAGTAGCCTCCATGAAGTAGGTGCCAAAAGCTACCCCTCTTCAGGAGCTTAATTAAGCCATAAATCAACCCAATAAGCACAAATAAACACCATACCAAGCTTAGCACTTGAGGAGGGAGGAAGAGAACGAGCCTTACCTTGCTTGCTTTTCTTGGATTTGAAGATGAGCCCAAGAGGAGGTGAAAGAGGAGAAAACTTGAATTTGCAAGAATAAGGGAGAGATATGCCAAAAAGGTTGCAAGAAGGCTTATTTATAGGCAAGCATTGAAGGCGTCTTACCTTCCCCACTTCTTTACTCTCTTCACATTGCCCCCCTTACCCCTTCACATGGATCCCTTACCCTTTACATGTGCCAAAAGTGTATTTTCAAGTGTGAGAGTTCTTACAACCTCATTAACCTCCAAGGATTACTATAATAAAGATCTCAAAACACCAACTTCAACTTACCTTAGCATATGGCATAATTCTTCCACTCTAAGGTCATAAATCTATTCAATTTCATGGTGTACATAACCAACTTATCTTTTCATCAAGAATTTGTGATTCCCATGTCAATTGCTCCTAGTTTTGATGCACATGAACCGCGGTTATAGGACTGGTGTTTGGGAAGTGTGATTTTTACCCTATTACTGGATGAGTAAGTTTGGGGACTCATCTTTAGAATCTGTAAATCCCAATATTCTTAAAATATTTGAGAAATAGATTTTGACATGTTACATGACTCAGTTTGGTTCTCGGATGATCATTCTCCAAGATTTCCAATCGGGCCTACCAACTTGTTTATGAAAAATCTCTTTCCTACGGAGTCCAAACGTAGTTCTGTTTTCACATACGGTTCCTTGGGACTAAATAAAAAGTTTCCATTCATAGGGACTGCCAAGGTACACCTTTTTCTCTCTAAACTTATTTTCCCTCTTTAGATTTCAATTTAGCAATCATACTAATTTAGGGTCTTTAGGGAGGGATCTTATAGAGAATTTACTTTGTTATGGAAAGAATGCAAAACAGGTTAATTTGGTTTTCAAAATGTTACAATGATGTCTTTATGCATTTCTTATGTTAAAGAAGATGAAATAAAATCTAATAATGAAGATTGAAATCAGAGGCGACATATAAGATGAACGAGAGTAGCGAGGAAGTTTGCACTCGTTGAGGAAAATGGCGAGGAGTAGACAAGTCCTGACTTGGGTCCTTTGGTTTAGCTTGGGTGAGGTCAAGATTAGTAACCTCGAGGTGTTCAAGCTCGCTAGCGACCCCCTAGTGATAATGTAGGTCGACCTCATAGTTCAAGCACCGTGAAGTAAAACAAGAGAAAAGGGGAGCATGGTGCTGGTCGACGTACTAGCCTGCTACGGATGGGTGGGCTGGATGAGTTTGGTGCTTTCCTTTTATAGGCTTCATAATGAAAAAGTTTTTGTAATAAGGACCTTGCATAAGCATGTTGTACAAAACATAGCATAATTGCATTGTTGTTTAATTTCTCCTACTTGTTGTGTTTGTTGACCTCATAGCTCAAGAATTGTGAAGTAAAATAAGAGAAAAGGAGAGCGTGGTGGGTGGTTAACGTACTAGCCTACTACGGATGGGTGGGCTGGATGAGTTCAATGCTTTCATTTTGTAGGCTTCATAATGAAAAAAGGTTATTGTAATAAGGACCTTGCATAAGCATGTTGTACAAAATATAAGCATGTTGTACTAGCCTACTACGGATGGGTGGGTTGGATGAGTTCAATGCTTTCATTTTGTAGGCTTCATAATGAAAAAAGGTTATTGTAATAAGGACCTTGCATAAGCATGTTGTACAAAATATAGCATAGTTGCATTGTTGTTTAATTTCTTATGCTTCTTGTATTTGGAAGGAGGAGATGAGGAAGATCCCAAAGTCAAAGATGCAGCCGAAGGAGAGAGGAGAGCAAGGCACAAACATCGAGGATTCCATTAATCGAGGAGATGAGGAAGATCCCAAAGTCAAAGATGCAACCGAAGGAGAGAGGAGAGCAAGGCACAAACATCGAGGTTTCCATTAATCAAGGAGATGAGGAAGATCCCAAAGTCAAGAATAAAGCCGAAGGAGAGGAGAGCAAGGCACGTATATTGAAGGAGGAGATGAAGAAGATCTCAAAGTCAAGAATGAAGCTGAACGACAATGTAGCAGGGTTGGTTACCCAGCACACTAAATGGTGTCTCTTCTCTGAATAGTATGTTTGGAGTCCTCGATGCTCATAGCATGACACACAACACATGTACCAGTAGACACTATGGAGCAAAACACAACACAAGTGACAAGATTGCAAGAGCAACTAGAAACTAGAAGACACTTGCACTTCTCCAGAACACTATTACATGTCCTTCACATTATTGTGCACACTCAGCAAAGGTCACAATGAAGAGGACGACACATAGCTGAAGTTGATGACAAGTGACTACAACCCACCTAGGCTAAGGCTACAATGTGGTATGAAGGATGAGCATGAAGGATGTCCTTTAGGATCAATCATGGGACCATATAAGCATGCTTGCAAGGCATGGTGGAGTCGGTGGCATCTCCTATCTTTGGTAGATGCCTTCAAAAAGTGGTGGCCTTTGGTAGAATTTCCTATCTCTGGAAGATGCCTATTGGAGTGTTAGTTTTGGTGCCTTTAATGCCGATGCACGTGCACCACTCTTGGTGTCCATTGTGGTGTGTCTCTTCTTCCAAAGGTCCATTGAATGCTTCGGGATGGTGCTCTAGGTTCGACCCACCTTGGCCTCTCCTTAACCGCCGTCCACCCCACCTTTTCCAAAAAGAAAAGAAGGTAGAAGAAGATGAAAAAAAGGGGGCCCACCCATTTGAGTTCCCCTTCCATGCCTTGGTCTTAGCTATTTTTTACTCTTCCCTCGTCTGCCTAGCCAATCCTCTCTAATCAACTCCTACCTGGTATAATCCCTAGTTGAATTCGAAGGGCAAGACGGCCTCCAATCCATGGACCAGCTATTGAAAGGGAATGTTTCATGTCGTGGCTTTGACGGTGCTTCTGTAAGCCCACAAGGCGCCAAGGAGGGTCTCTGACCAGTGACCAGGGTGTTGATGGCACATCTTGCGGCGTAAGTGACAAAGCACTTTGTTGGTGCTTTCTACCTGCCCATTGGCCTGGGGGTAATAAGCACATGACTTGCAGAAGATCTTATACGTGCTCAAAAAGGTGGTAAAACGACTTCATTGATGAAATGGGAGCCTTTGTCTCACTAGTGACTTCCAAGGGGTAGCCAAAGCACATGACTTGCAGAAGATCTTATACCTGCTCAATAAGGTGGTAAAACGACTTCATTGATGAAATGGGAGCCTTTGTCTCACTAGTGACTTCCAAGGGGCAGCCAAAGCGGACAAGGATGTGCTCGTATAAGAACCGGGCCATCGTGTTGGGGCCGTGCAATGGTGGGTTGGGCTTCTGCCCACTAAGAAGGCCTTGTTCCCCATGGTGATGAGTTGGAACTACTTGATTGGCTCCAAGGAGGGCGAAAGGCTTGACATCCTACATGGTCGACATCACAGAGGTACTAAGTGACTCCACCAACCCTTCCTCTGAGCCTTATGAGGCTGTAGGCCTAGGAGAACCCATCACGGGTCACCATAGAGGGCACAAGATGCTCAAATCTCTCTCCCATAAGTCCAACCACTTCCCCACTGACCCAGGAGAGAGAACCACCATGGGTGTTTCTGGAAGCACCAAATTTTCCCATGAGGGAGTGTCCTAAGTCCTAGATGGAAGACCACTACAACACCTTCCCACTTCACCACCAGTAAGCTCACAACCCCACTCTCCTCTCCAAAGTAGTTGAGACAGGGGAACCACTTAGCCTCCTCCCTTGCCAAGACCTCATCTAGGAATTCAATCTCGGCACTTCAGAGGATCCTCTTCCCATTATATTAACCTCTTGGCTGTGGGATCACTTGAGCAAGTTGCCACCTTCTTCCAATCTTATAAGGATGTCTTCGCCTGGACATACAAGGACTTGGAAGGTGTTCTAGTAGCTAACATGGTGCTCACACCATACCTCTCCACTAGGAGGGAACTCGACCCGTTCGTGGGGGCGGGCCTACAAGCTCAACCCAAAGTATGCAAAGGCTATCAAGGTGGAGCTAGAAAAGATGGAGCTGGAAAAGATGGAGTTGGAAAAGATGGAGGATGCCCAAATCATCTCCCTAGTGGAACACTCTGAATGGCTTTCCCCCATGGTCATCTCTCCCAAGAAGAAGACCAAGAAGATGTGTGTCTATGTGGACTTCTGGTCTCTCAACAAAACAAGCATCAAGGATGGATTTCCACTTCCGTTCATGGATCGGGTTTTAGAGGATGTTGTCGAGCATGCCTTGTATAGCTTTATGGATGGGTTTAATGGGTACAACCAAGTCGCCATCCACTCGAACAACTACACCAAGACACCTTTTGTCACACAATGGGGCACGTACTATCAAAATACGCAGCGGAGATGATAACAAAATTTGAGACCACAAGAGCAAGTAGAGTGCAGAAAATAGATAGCACAAGAGAAGGAGACAGACGTATGCAAGAACTGCAATGTCCTTACCTGCTGCCAACATCTGGCAAGCCAACCACCAGCTGGTCCTGGAAAGCTCGCCGCAGTGCATCCACATTTAAGTGGCCAAAACGAAAGTGCCACAGATCTCCGACCTGAGAACCTGTCAATGAGGAGAGTACAGAGAGCTTGTAGATACCATTCTCCACACCACCTTCCCAAATAACCTGGCCAATCTCACGGTCCCGTAGAGCAACTGAATGCTCCTCAAATTCCACCCGAAAGCCAGTCTTGCATACTTCATACACTGATAGAAGATGAAAACCAAGAGCAGGGACATAAAGAACACGGGAGGCATGCTTGCTCCCCTTGCCGTCTCGGGAATAATCTCCACCGGCCCTCACTGTGTTTCGGAATGGTGGAGTTGTCGCCAATAAAAATGCGACTTGACTGCTGTTTCAGATCCAAAAAGAAGTCACGGGACGGAGTCATGTGCTTGGAAGCACCATTGTCAAGAATCCATTCCCGGGTATCCTTTGCGGTGAAGCCAACTGTCTCCTCGCTCGAAGACGATGAAGCATCGGAGTCCATCATCTCTAAGTGCACAAATGCAAGAGTCTTTGCAGTTGAGGCTGAAGAATCACCACTCTTCCCAGTCCGCTTAGGACACTTCCTCCAATAGTGGCCTTTCTCGCCACAATCATTGCAGGACCGCTCGGCCTTCAGTTTCTCTCAATCTGTATCAGGCTTCTTCTCAGAAGACTTCTTCGGTGAAACCTTCCCTTTGCCCTTGTTATTTCGGCCTTTCGACCGTTGGCCAGTTAAGGCCTCCGAACCTCCACTGTGAGGAGGGTTCGTGAAACGTTCCTCCTAGTCCAAGACCATGGGCACAAGCTCCTCCCAGGTAATGGTGCTGAGCATGCTTCTAGTAATCAAAGAGGAGGAGAAAGCAGAATACTGAGTAGGCAAGTGGGACAGTCATTGACAATAACTCCCCTTTCTCTGCTTCCGACCGTGGAACCCTGATAACAATGAAATCAGCAAGGTCATATGACTCCAGTACAGACTCCATCATCACCTTCCAGATGCCGTAATTGTTCCCATCTAACTGACGGTCCACTGGGAACGTGGAGAGAGTTGGGATCTTCACATGCTTCTTAGCCATCTCTAACAAATCTGCCATCGCAGGGATGTAACTAAAAAGGGTGGGTAGGTGGGAAAAAAAACTTTAAACCTGCAAGTGGCTATCCAACAACTTAGCCCGCCTTCCTCTTGCTACTTCTCTTCCCGAACAGTCCACCGATTAGCAACGTAACAATCCCCCTCTCCCAAGATCTTTCAAGAGCCTAGGGCTCTGATACCATGTCAAATACGCAACGGAGATGATAACAAAATCTGAGACACACCACCACGGTGTTGTGCAGCTCTGCACTTTGGATGACCTGCTTCTTCTACTAACTCCAAGATCAAGGCTTATCACCCAAAAGCCTCCCTTGCGGCCTCCCCTTAACCATGGTCCACCCCACCTTCCCCCCCCCAAAAAAAAAAAACGAAAAAAAGGTTGCTCTCCATTAGAGTTCCCCTTGTGTACCCTCTCCCCCCCTATTTTTTATTCTTCTCTCTTCCATCTAATGACTAGCCAATCCTCTCTAATCGACTCCAAACTCCCCCCCCCCCTCCCCCCCTCTCTCTCTCTGGACTAGTTTCCCAAACACTCCACCACACACCACCCCTATCCTATCTCTTCCGCCTAGACCCAACCCCCTCTTAACTCTCCCTCACGGCTTGCCACCTGTCGCCCTCCTCCTGCGACTAGCCGAAAAGAGATTCTGGTCTGGAGGAAGTCCCGTACAGCTTGGTGACAGATCTCGATGGTGCACAAGGCGTGCTTGGCTTAAAATAAGCACATGGCCAGTGCCTCTCGCGCAAGCTATGGCAACTATGGGTGGCGGGGCTGCGGTAAGCAGCTCATAGGTTATGGCAGGAATCGGCCAAAAATATTCGTCGGAAGGACTAGGCACTGCCTTGACGGTAGCCACTGCTAGAGGTCCTAGTGCCCAGCACGAAGGACAGCTCGTTGCTGGAGCTCCGCCCCGGAAGGACAACAAATCGCCCCTTCTTAACTCACCCCTCAACAACTCAACCCCACTTCTTCCCCTCTCTTCCCTCAACAACTCCTCACGACCCCCCCCCCCCGCCCCTCTACACGACTCTACTGCTCACCCTCGCCCTCCCACTCTCCATGACTCCTCCCACTCTCCATGACTCTCCCGACCCCAGCCCCTTCTTGACTACACCAACTCCCCCCCCCTCACGGCTCACCCCACCCGCCTTGTCGACTCACCCAACCCCCTTGTTGACTCACCCAACCCACTCTCGCCTCAACCAACCCCACTCCCCCCCTCTCATGACTCAGCCATAACTCCCACGCCTCATCCCCCAATCCCACCCTCTCTCTCAACTTACCCACACCCAATCCCCGACTTCCTTCCCTTGCTTGACCTCTCCTCACCAGCTCGCACCTCACCACCTCTCTCCCTAACCTTCCTCACCCGATAGCACCACTCTCCCTCTCTTGTCTTCTTCCCATCGGCTGCCCCCCTCACCCACTTCACCCCTCGTCGCTCCCCTCCCCTCCCCTCCCCTCGCCTTCTCCAACCACCCATTCTCCCCCTCTTCGTCGAACACCCAAGCCCCTCTCAACGCAGCTCCCTCCCGCCTTCTTCCCCCCTCTCGTTCCAACCACCACAAAAAGAAGAAGAAGAAGAAGAAAAGAGAGAGAAAAAAAAAAGCAAATCCCTTCGTTCCTTTCTATTTTGATCCCTCTTCCTTTTCACTCTTATACTTGACCATTCCCTTCCTCGTCATTTCATCGTGATAGATGTATCACCCTTGTGCCGTATAGACACTCCATCGCTTGCTTCCTAAGACGAGTGGAGTATTCTGCTTCCTCACAAGTGGCTCCCTCCTGCCAGGTCTCTGCGACAACACCATCAGAGCAGAAGATGTGGAGATCCTTGAGTACATCTCCGAGAGACGTGGATATGGGTGTAATGTTTGGGAGACCAAATGGCAGTCAGGTGAGGATGGGGCATTGAGGTTGCAGAGGGGTGAATAGGTTATTGGCAGAGTGGATGGCCTTATCGTCGAAAGAAGGGTGTGGAGAGGGCTTTCAAAGTGAGAGGAAAGTGTCTCAATAGAAAACCTTTAAAAGTGATAGTAGATGTAGAGGGTGGAGGAAACAAGGGTGTGGAGAGGGTTTTCAAAGTGAAGACGAAAGTGTGTCTCCATAGAAAACCTTTAAAAGTGATACTGGGAGGTGTTGACATTATTGATGTTGTCAGGCAAGTAAGGGTGGTTATGTTTCATGTGCAGGGGACAGGGGGGTGAATAGGCTATTGGCAGAGTGGATGGCCTTATCAATTTTGAGGGTGGGGGAAACAAGGGTATGGAGAGGGTTTTCAAAGTGAAGAGGAAAGTGTCTCCATAGAAAACCTTTGAAGCAATAGTGGGAGGTGTTGAAATTATTGATGTTGTTAGGGCAAATAAGGGTGGTTGTGTTTCATGTGGTTGAGGTGCTGAGGTTTGCTGGGGGGGGGGACCCTTTAGTGTTGCTTTCTCTATCAATGGCAACCTTGATGTCTGTGCCTTGCTCTCGAGTCTTCTATTTATAGCCACCAAGGGTGCCCACATTGGACGGACCATCATAACAGTGTCACACCGCCACACCATAGTAACAACGTGTAACACGCTACAGTGGGTCAACCTAGAGCACCATCTCGGAGCATTCGGTCCTCCACCTCCACTACCCCATCACCTCTTGTTATAATAATGCTTTGGTCAACCCATCCCATGAGGCAACCTTTCAATTAGTGTCTGGGCAGCATGTGGTACAAGAATGCTTTGGCAAGTCCATCCCATGCAGCAACCTTTCAATTAGCGTCTGGACGGCATGTGCTACATTGTTAAGTACTTGCAAGGATCGAGGGGGATCAAACCATAGAAAGTTGAGACGAATTTTTGTGTTTTCCTTGTGCTCCTTCTCGAATAGGTTCAATGCCCAGCATCGCTTAAGTGGTAGAAATTTAAAGCTGACACGAGAATATCTAGGGGCTTTGTAATTATTCTTGCCAAAACCTGGGTTGTAGTAGGTATGGCCTCCTCCATGGCGGTTGTTCACCAATGAGCTCGTGGGTGATAGGACAAGATTTGACATTCAGGTGCTTGTAGTAGCTACCTTGTCTTTGGCTTATGGGGTTGTCACCATGGATTTGTCTTCTTATCGTAAGTTCCAACTCCACCTAGTAGGAGATAAGGTTACGCTCCTCCTCTCTATGGGCTAATTTCTGTGCTGGGAGAAATTGGCACCCAATTGTGAGTTCAACCTTTCAAAATCCTATGTGTCCACTTCATAACCACAAATGAGTTAAGATAACTTCGTTTTCGTGCATTTAAATATCTCCAAAGTTGTAACCAATCGAAAACTTAAGCCTACATGGAAACCAGCCCTATGTAGAGCTTTTAAAAGGGTTTGGGCATTCCTATACCACATGTTGTCAGGTGTACCTATGGCATCATTGGCAACCAGAACGCTCACCACTTGTCCACTTAGGGGCCTTTTCGATAGTTCCTAGCTCATAGTACCCGGTAATATATTCACTTATAAAAATCAAAATGGAATCTCCGTTGAAGATCAGCAAGATCAGCCACCAACAGATCCATATAAAAGAGCCATGGACTCATCTGTTGAGGACTAGCAAGGTCAATCAACCAGATCCATGCCCGAATTCAGAAAACAACTCTTACTCCTTGTTCCAATATCTTCCATGACGCATGTGTGGGTATCTTCGGCGACCCAGAGCCCGAGCACCGTATGGTCAGCACCCTCTAGGATCCTTCGCAGGTCACCTAGCGCTTCACTCATAGGCCACTTCCTTGGTCCCTCATCCACTGTACCGGAAGCTCACCATTTAAATCGAACCGAGGCTGGTCAAGACCTTGGCCGAGACCTTGCTACGCGAGACGTCCTGCGTTGACTCTTCGTCAGCTGTTGCAACTTCAACAGTTAGGTTTCCACGACCTCATTCACCAGACGGTCAAAATGCTTCCCTAAGCATTATTGACATAAATGCTTCCCCAGCATTATTTGGGTCAATAATGGTTCCCCAGCATTATTGACATAAAACAGTCATTTAAAAACATATCATATATACAGTTGCTATAACGAACTCTTATCTTTCCACATTGTTCCACATCAATCCACATTACTTAATCCACATCCGATTCATATGTATTCCCATTCTCATCCAATCACATCATTCTCATCTAATCACATCATTTTCCATCTTCATCACATCTATTCACATCACATTCCATCCATCCATTCACATCCATTACATCACATCACATCCATTCACGTCCATCACATTCATTTACATCACATCCATTTACATCCATCACATCACATTCATTCATGTCCATCACATTCATTCTTATTACCGTCCCATCACATACATTCTATCCACATTACATCACATCTATCCACGTCATATTTCATTCATCCCATCCACGTTACATCACATCCCATCATATGTCATTCATACACATCTCATCTCATTTATCCACATCCATCCACATCCATCCACATCCATCCAATCATTCACATGTACGACTACCCACATCTATCCATATATTCACAGCTATCACATCACATCCACATATATTTCACATCTCTTTATATCACACCACATCTTATCCACATCTACATCACAATCACATCCACATCCCCTTACATCACATCACATCTCTTTCACATCCACATCCATTCTTTCACATACACATCTACATCCATTCTTTCACATACACATCCACATCCCTTCTTTCACATACACATCCACATCCATTCTTTCACATACACATCCACATCCATTTACATCACATTCTTTCACATACACATCCACATCCATTTACATCACATTCTTTCACATACACATCCACATCCATTCTCATTACATCACATCTTATTCACAGCCTATTTACATCTTATCATATCCTATCACATCCCATTTACATCTTATCACATTCATTCACATCCTATCGCATCCCATTTACATCTTATCACATCCATTCACATCTTGTCGCATCCCATTTACATCTTATCACATCCATTCACATCCTATCACATCCCATTTACATCTTATCACATCCCAATTACATCTTATCACATCCCAATTAGATAAAGGTTCTTTTTCTCGACAATTATTTCCATATTCTTTCTCAATTTCTCAATTGAATTATATTCAATATTCCTCTTTTGGAATAGAAGAATTCATGGGATTTACAAAAATCAATTCTACCCATATTTTCACTTTTGATAAATAATCATAAATTGAATTATACTAAAAATTCATCTTCTTCCCATTTGATTTCATGGATCTCAAATACCATGGGAATTCCTCTTTTTGCATTTAATTATTTGCATTCCAATGTCATGGGAATTCCTCTTTTATCATCAAATATTTCTCATAAAATAAATTCATCTTAAATAAAATACCCATTAATGTAATATGCTAGGAATTTCTCTTTTCCCATCTAAATTATTGAATTCCAAATGTCATAGGAATTCCTCTTTTACCATTTAATTATTTCTCTTAGATAAAATAAATTTATCTAAAATTTATATTTGAATTTAAATAAAATATCTAATAATTCTAATATGCTAGGAATTTCTTTTTCCATCTAAATGATTGAATTCCAAATGTCATAGGAATTCCTCTTTTACCATTTAAATATTTTTCATAGATAAAATAAATCTATTTAAAATTTATCTTTGAATTTAAATAAAATATTCAATAATTCCAATATGCTAGGAATTTCTCTTTTCCCATCTAAATGATTGAATTCCAAATGTCATAGGATTTTTTTTTACCATTTAAATATTTCTCATAAATAAAATAAATTTATCTAAAATTCATCTTTGAATTTAAATAAAATATCCAATAATTCCAATATGCTAGGAATTTCTCTTTTCCCATCTAATTGATTGAATTCCAAATGTCATAGGAATTTCTCTTTTATCATTAAATATAATTACCATAATTTTATCATTTCTTAATTATTTAATTACATATAACTTAAAAATTAGTTTTCCATTGAATGTAACAAAAACCATTCTTTTAACCTAGGATATTCAATCCTAGAATATGATAGGAAGTCCTCTTTTTATGTTATGCATAAGAATGAATTATGCATCAATTTCTTAAAAATTTTGTCATAGCTCCGCCTGCTATTACTGGTAATTTTTAATTTTTTTTGAAAAGAATAAGACATAGTAAAATAATTGTGATAGTTTTACTATCTTTTAGCATTAAATCTAATTTATGGATTTATCCCATAATATTACCATATTTTTCAAGCATATAAGTATTAAAACCATTTTCTTAAACCTCTAGCTTTACAAGCGTAGAGTTTGACTTGTGAATAGAGAATTTCTCCATGAGAAGCATTAATTGAATATAGAATAGGTCATAGGAATGACCATTCTTTAGGGGGGAGAGAGATATGCTTTAATAAAAGATTTTAATTTAAGCATAAATGACAAGCTTGAGAGGGGTTGAGAAGTGAGAAACATTTAGAGATTAAGAAAAAGACCATAAATCACACTTTACCTCTTATTTTACTTGATTCTTTAGTCTAAGGAGAGGCCCCCAACCAATCAATTGGTTTAGTATGTTGATGAAGACTCCAAAGAAGGTTGAAGAGAGAGAGAAACTCCATTCTCTCCAAATTGTAGAGAATTTTTAGAGGATAATAAAAAATATCATTATTTCAGTATAATACTAGCATGGTATAGTTCACATATTTTTTTTATAAAGGACTAAGGGTCTATTTATAGGTGAGGGAGGCCTCTAACCAAGTCCAACTAGGTTATAGAATTTTTCAGGTTCAGTTGGTTCTAGATTTTTCCAGGTTTAGTTTGGCTAAATTTGGACAAGATTTGGACCAGTTTGGCTCCCTTTTTGATTTGGTTTGATCAGGAGAGAGGAGAGATAAAAATATCTTATTATTTTTGAGTTTAAAACTCCTCCACACGTGTGAAATAGGCACATCCTTGAAGAGCCCCCTTCTCCTTACCAAGGTGTCAAAAATGTATCATTATACCCAAAATATCTCATTTTTTTAGTAGTATTCATAGTTTTTTACTAATAAACCTTGTACTCAGTCAACTCTTCATCTTATGGGTGAATTTACTCATTTTTGGGTATTTTTCTTTTATAAATTAGATTTATCTCCTCCCCACACTTGGATTGATCCTATTGGCCTATAGGAACCTTAATTGGACCATAATCCAAATTTTTTTAAAAATCTAGATCCTTAGGCTAAGGTCCTTTATACCTATTTTCAATTAATTCCTATTGCACATTGGAAAGTTCTTTTTGAATTTCTATTTCAGGGGAAACCATTTTAGACACTAGGAGGATTTCTTTAGTACCAAAGCTATCAAACAATGCCCTCCAAAAATGACTAGTAAACTTGGCATCTCAGTTTGACACTATGGTCCTAGGGATCCCGCCAATTGGGTACCAATGCCAAATGAACAAATGGGCAACATCCTCAACGGTCACATTGGCCCTACAAGGGATAAGCATAACAAATTTGCTAAATCTATCAACAAAAACTTGAGGATGCAAGACTACGTTTCAAACGCACTATGTCTACTATGATTTTTTGGTCCTACCATTTGGGTTGACCAATGCTTCTACTACACTATATCTTAATGTGTTTTGTGTAAGCATGAAACATTGGGTTCTTGGTAATCTCCATGCAACTTTGATTATCGCGCACAGCAACATTGTCGCTCCCTTTTGAGATAAACCCATGTCTCCTAAGATCCTTCTCAACCAGATTGCTTCACATGAAGCAAAGCATGATGCTTTGTACTTAGTCTCTATAGAAGAAAGTGACATTACACAGACTGCTTCTTGCTGATCCAAGATGTAATTCCACATGTAATAAGAAAACAGGGAATTGAGGATAATCTCCAATCCAATTCTTAGACAAAATCCAATCGAGGAATTGCCCGATGTGTAAGTGATGCCATATCTAATGGTACCTTTGTTATACTTTAACTAGTGGCATCCAAGCTTTCGTTCATGAATGGTCCTCCGCCCTTAGCCTGAGCACCCACATGGTAAGTTAAAACCTCAAAAGCCCATTGTGTGTATGTAACATAGCACTTCCTATTAATTGTATACACACATATACCCACGAAGGATTAAAAAACTTGAAACCCAAAACAAAACTAAAACATGACCAAAAATTAAAAACACACACATGTACCTACAAGCACATAGCACATACACACACCCACACTCACCTGCATGTGCACCCACTTATATATGCATGCACACTCAACCCTCCCCCTATAAACTACTTCTTCTTAGGTCCTTTTAATTTTTCTCCCCCTTGAATCCTTTAAAATTATGCCCCTGAAGTTTTGAAACACCCCCCTCCTAAGGAGAAAATTTTCGCACACACAAAAACTTATAAAAGAAAATCTTGAAAAAAAATGCCCCACCTCGCCATGTCATCACTTTAAAAAAATTTGGCTCACATCACCATGTCATCATGTAGGCTCATGTTGCCATGTCATCATCCTTTAAAAAAAGTTAGCTCATAGTGCCACATCATCATGTAAGCTCATGTTGCCACATCATCACTTGGAAAAAAATCTTGAAAGAAAAGTTGGCTCAGATCACCACGTCATCACATAGGCTCACATTGTTATGTCATCACCCAAAATAAATAAATATTGAAAAAAAAGGTCACCACATCACGTAGGCTCACATCTCCATGTCATCACATAGGCTCATGTTACTCTTGAAAAAAAAAGGTAGGCTCACGCCACCACATCATCATGTAGGCTCATGTAGCCACATCATCACGAAAAAACAATCTTGGAAAAAAATCTCACATCATCATATCATCACGTAGGCTTATGTTGCCATGTCATTACTAAAAAAAAAATCTTGAAAGAAAGGGCTCATAGAGCCACGTCATTACGTAGGCTCACATTGCCACATCATCTAAAAACTTGAAAAACAAAATTGGCCCATATCATCATGCCATCACATAACATCATCATGTAGGCTGACATCACCACATCATTGTTGGATATTTCAGAGTTAGTCTAGAGTCTAATCAAGTATCCTTAGTGGTCTGAACACACTAGGTGTGAACACCCTCTTATTTAGGGCCAAAAGATAAGGCCTTGGTGCCTATAAAACCATGTACTTGGATTCTTGATTCTCATATGAGTACCATTCAAGTTGTGCAATCTCTCTCTCTCTCTTCTCCCTATGATTGCCAACATGGTATCAGAGCCATGATCTAGCTTGTGATAAACTTCAAAAACCCTAGAAATGGAGCTTTTGGGTCTTCCTCCTTTCTACCCCTTGATAGTGGAGGATTTATTCCTCTCCACATAATGCCTCTTTGACAAAGCCAATCACTTGGCTATCTTCTCTACACAACACTGCATCAACGTGCAGCCTCAATGGTGGAGAAATGCAAGCAAGGGAGGCGATTTACACAAATTAAGAGACGCCTATATTTTTTTGGGAAAAACAGCCTAGTGCTTCACCCCACCACCCCAAGGGTTTTTTACCATGGCGAATTTGTTAGAGCTATCCGTTTGACGAATGGTGGACTGCATCGCACGCTACAGCTCTGTGTAACCTTCAAAGACATGCTTTGGTAATACCTTAATTAATACTTAATTACTATGGTCAATCTAGAGGTTATGGGCTTAAATTATAAGTAAATAGGGTAATTTTTCTCCCCCTTGATCTCTCTTGAAGAAAGCATGTGGAAGGTCTCCAATCAAAAGCTCCAAGATGCCACTATTTTTGCCCCAAAATATCATTCTTTCACTAATCAGTGAATAATGATTGATTAGTCACTAGTAGTCTATGAATAATCAATAAGGTATCAATTATGCCTTCATCTAGAGTCCTTGAATATGCAAGATACATCAAAGGAAGCAAAAAGGTCAATAAATCTAAAGCCAAACCTTATTATTTATCTGATGCAAAAAAAGGGTTTTTTTATTTTCTTGCTACATACATGCATTTATATGGAGAAGGTGGCTTTTAATCTTCAATCTTTGATTTCTCTATACAGGTTTTAAACACTACCCTTGGACCAATCTTGCAAGTGGTAAGACCTACCCACATTAATTAGTGTGATATTTTTTTTGTCTTTGCAAAAGCTTGGGTCCTTTCAGTAAAATGGAGAGCTTCAAAGGGATCTTCAGTATAGAGAGGTTTAGTGGCAACAATTTCTCTACTTGGTAGATGAAGCTTTGTCTCTATATCTAATGAGGGATAGCTTGTGGTTCTTGGTCAATGGCACGGACAAGAAACCTAGCAATAGCGAGGGGGCTGAGAAAATTAAATTTGGGAAGAACGTAATGACAAGGCCCTTGCTCTCATTAGGCTTGCATTGTCCGACCATTTTGTTCATCATGTGGACTTCAACAAGACTGTTCATGAGGTATGGGACAATTTGGAAAGTTTATTTAGGAATAAGGTTAATAACTCTAAGGTTTTCTTGAAGAAGAAATTATTTGGTTTAAAGATAAGCAAAGAAGAGACCTTGGGTGAGAGCATTTAAGTAAACTTGGCTTAATACTGCAACAACTCTCTAGCCTAGACATAAATGTTAAAGAAGATGATCAAAAATCTATTCTTCTATCCAATGTAGAAAGAATCTCTAAGTTTTCAAAGATCTTGACATTTTCAAGAGTGGAGAGAGAGACACCTTTTCATGACATGCTTTCAGTGTTAATAATAGAAGAAGACCAACATCTTAAGGAGCAAGATACAAAGATATTTAATTTAGACAATGCTATGGTAATCAAATGGAAAGGAAAGAAAGGGGGGAAGCCAGTCATGTGCAATTATTACAATAGGCTTGGTCACACAGAAGAAAAGTGCTTCAAGAAAATGGCAAAAGAGAGGAAAAAGGAGCACACAAACCTAGTGATTGAAGAAGAAGAAGAAGAAGATCATGAACCTAAAGAAAAGGCATTCACGGTTATCACTGCATCAACAATGGAGAATCTTTCTCTTAAATAGGAAGATGATTGGGCCTTCTAATTTGTTATGGCTCACCCTAACTCCCCTTGTAACACATCCAACAAGAGATTACCTGGTGAACCCCGCAAAACTGTCGTGAGGATCTTTCCAATGTCCAAGCTCGCAACCCTTGAGGTCTCCAAGCTCTACAACTCCTTGAGAAGAAATTCCACCATGCCTCCCGCGAGGGTTGTCACACCCTACCACATTACGCTATGGGTACTTGTCCCTCCTTTCACCTCACATCACTCACACACACTCAATAGCATGCATTAGAGAGAGGGATTAGCAAAGAGAAAGACTCAATTGCACAATGGGAGAGTATATTGTATTATGAGAGAAATTCACTTATATACATGGCCATAAGTGTTCACACTTACTTAAATTGTGGCCGTCTGAGCACTTTAGGCTCATAAGAGGCCTAATGCTATTACAATGACTACTCTCATAATATATCCATGAAGTACATCACTTGGGACTTCATCCTAACTTACTATCACACGCTCTTGAAGCGAGAATCGCCTTAAGTATTCCATCGAATCATTATGGGCGCACATCCAAGTTGTAGATTTGGACATCATTGCTTCATATCTTGAATGTATAACCCTTTGGTATATCTACCTTGACTCCTTGATGTAAGATAATGGTGGTAGCTCTTGTTAACCCTAGGAACGGGTTAACATTTCTCCCTTCCTGATGGCGATCGCGTCCTCGTGATCGCATTGAAGACATTTATGTGGGGAGAATTGACAAGCTTGTAGATGGCTTTGATGTTGAGTAAGCTTCAATGGTCTTTATTCCTTCGGAAGGAATAAGAAAAGCTAGTCAGTGTGAATGAAAAGGTTAGTGGTTTGTTGGGAATTCCTAACAACGGGGTGGGGGGTGGAGTTTTTGGCGAGTGATTGCATTTTTATATTTGTGTGAGCATGTTTTTTTATTTTTTGGTTTTTTTATTTTTTGCTCACTTTGTTTTTGGAAATCATAAGCAAGGTTACATGTGATTATTAGTGGGGATGCTAGAAGATGTTAATAATGGGATAGAAGATAGGGAAGGATCTGGAGGAACGTAGACATAATCATGAGAATGAGATGGTGATTCTCAGTTCCTCATTTGATTCATTGAAGTGACATTCATCATTTGAAGAAATTGGCCTTCGATGATGTCTCTTTATGTGGCTAGATTCTAGTCGAATGTTGTTGAGTAGGACCTGTTCCTGCATGCTTCTTCCATATGATTTTTATGTTTTTATGTATATTTAGGTACTCTTAGGAAGCAGATATACATGATGTACAAGAAGTGAGTCATATAGACTTTTATTGAACTACTCTGTGTTGAAGTAGCCACTTGTTGGTGAGGATCGAAAGAATTACATCGACTTGCGAGGCTAATATAGATATCTTCACTAAGGATTGAAGATCATTGATTTGTGAAGATGGTAGTGTCATTTGGAGAGTTATAATTTGAAGGAAAATTCCAGGCGATGGGTTGTACCATTGACCAAGCTTTTGCCCACCATGGCCCCTCCATCCAGAGATGTACCTAGAAGTTGTCGATGGTGAGGTTTGGTGCAAATGACCTCCACTGCATGAGTATGGATATATACTCATGGAGCAATTGTACATTAACTTAGCTAAAAGAATACTAAGCTATAAGCTTAACCAAATATAATGGCTATTGAAGATCCTTGGGAGTTGCTAGTGATATTCTACCACTTCTAGGTAGGGCCTATGTGTAACTCCCTTATGTTTGTTTGTTTTTTTTTGTTACCACCTTGCGAGCAACAGGTTCTTGTGGCTACTCTCCTTTTTGAGAGAATAGGTTCTTATGTATGTCGCGTAGCTTCTACACTTATGCTTCACATCCAGAGGGATGAAAAGAGCATTATGAGTTTGTCTTTGATGCACTCATAAGTCTCTGTTATTACAGACATGGGAATTGATTCTTGAATATCTGGCTCAAATGTTGTCGAGGTGGTAGGTAAGACTGCTAGTTGGTTTTGCCATTGGGGTTTCTTGGACACACAAGCTCTTGTGTAGGTGCTGAATGGATGAGAGTGATTGAGTGACTTGCTTGGTGTTGCTTGGGTTGCCATTCTTGTTGAACTTTAGGTGAAGCTGTTGGGGTTAAAGTCGATGGTGAGGCTTTCTTCACGTTGTTCAATTTTGGCAACCATATGATGGCATTACCTTCATAATATCCTTGTTGTTGAAGCACGTGTACAGGCACCCATCTTTGATGAACATTATAAATTGGTGGTTGTTGCTTTTGGTGTTGAGGCTTCCTTTTTTGTGTAAGCTCAGGGGACGTTGTGATGCATTTGGAAATCCAAGCATTGGAATTTCCTGGGTAGTACCCTTGTGCTTTCAGTAATCTTTTGGGTACCCACACTTGCTGAGATGTTAGAGTTTGTTGAGGAACTTGCATAGCCTTTTGTGTGGACAGTGATATGGAGTACTTTTATTTTTCCTTGGCCTCTGAGTGTTTCCTTAAGGAAGAGGCTTTGACTACTGTCGCACCCAAATTTGATTAGTGCCTTTGTAGTAGCCTTGAGCTACAAGGAACTGCTTCTCCACCCACATTTTGATACCATTAAGATACCTTGATTTTTGTTGTCTTGGTGGATTTTTTTTTTGGGTTGAAGTGGAAGGTTGTGAGCCCTCCTTCACATTAGTGGCACTGAGGCTGGAGGTTCGAGACTCATGGGTGTTGTTGATGATGAGGTTTGAGTCTCTTATGGAGTGGTGTCGATGATGGGGCTTTCGAGCATGCGGTTGTCTCCTTTAATGAGGTTTGTAGATGAAGAGGCACAGGCTCCAAGGCTTTTCCTTTGATTTCCTTGTTAGAGATAGATGGTTGTGTGGGGGAACTTCTTTAGGAATAGCTATTCATTGCGAGGTTTTGGCATCGAACTTCGTTAGCGAGGATGGGGTTAAAGAAGTAGATGCTTTATCAGATTTAGTTGTTGACACAGATGGTAGGTCATTGTGTAGAGAGGCTTTCATGGAAGAGGCTTGTAACTTTTTGCGTTCAGCATCATAGAAATCCATTAAGGTTGGCTCCTCTTCTTGGCAATAGGGTATTGTCAACTTTGTGTGATTGACCATCATGATGACGCTATCGCTGGCAAAGCACAATGTTGCTTGGGTAGCAATAGTCCATTTATGCCCCAAGATCAAATCTACTTCCAACACATACTCAACACATACTCAACCACAAAAAACTTGCAAGTAAGGGGGTTAGTTTCAATATAGATTGTATGTTCAAAGTACCCCAAACATGGCATGTTCAAGTCTTGTGTAAAGGAAATTCTTTCAAGATGAGCCGTGAGTGTTGGTTGACCTAACAAATCCCATAACTCAAGGGTCATGATATTGTGTTCTCGTGCTGGATAAAGCTATGCTTGAGCTGTGGTGATTTTATTGGAAAGTTCCAATCCAACCAGAATCCTAGGGATCTTTTCAGCAAGATATGTTGGAAGTTCCAGCTCCTCCAAGGTCTCTTCCTCCCATAATAGCAATTGTATAATGCCTGCAGGAGTGTTTAAGGTGACTATTTTCATGACTATTTTCAAGGTGACTATTTTCATGGATTCATCAATTGAATACAACGAGTCACTTGTCCAAGTTCCACCAAGGACGATATCATACTCAAGGGAATCTAGAGTAACATGGAAGGTAAATTCCATATCTCCACCGATTGTTTGAGTGGCATAGCTAAAGTAACCGAGAACTTCAATGTTTTGTCCATTGGCTCCTCTTGCAAGACCATTGTCTGTAGGGATGAGTTTAGGTTGTCCCAATGATACCCAAGTGTCTATTGTCATGATGTTATGAGTAGCTTGAGGGCTAATTAACGCGCGTTTGCGCTTAACAATATTGCTTGTAGGGAAATCTAACCATACCATGATAGAATCTTCAAGAGGAACCATGGATGTTTCAGTTTGTGTTTCAGCTTCAAATCTCGTTTGTGTTTCATATTCCCATTCACTTTCATCCTCTTTTTGGCTCTCAGCAAGAGTACCCAACGTGGCCAATGGCACACTCAGTCCTCTAACAATTCTAAATGAGTTTTGTTTCCTCAAAGTCCTATTCTATGAAGCTCTTTATGTCTTCTTGGTATAACTCATACTGAGCCCTTAAAGCTGCAAGTGCCAATGCTATGCTGGCTTCACCCCACCATGAGAGGAGCATTCCTCTAAATGAGGTTTTGAGAGCATTCCTCCAAATGAGGTTTTGAGAGACTGCTTTAATTTTGTAAGGGAATTATCGAATTCCTCACGTGCTTTCTCAATCGCATAATTCGTGCATTCTGTCTCTAATGACTCTTTTGTAGAGAGTATGTCTTTCTCTTGAAAGGGAAAGCGATACTCCTTTGGGTTTTGTATTTTGGTTGCTTTTTTAGGATTGGCATTGTTTGGTTCAATCACAACAACTGGTGATCCTGTAAGACACTCAACCATGCTAAGCATACTCTTCTAAGCTTGCTTTTTACATTCCCCATATGTCATATGATCATCATGATTTTCAATTTGGGGTGGTTAGGTGGGTTCTAGTTTCTCGATTGGTCTAGGAAGTGCATTGAGTGAAGAGTCAGAGCTTGTTTCATCCTCACTTATGTACTAGAACATGTTTCATCTTCTGACTTTCTTTGGATCGTCAAGTTTTCATTATGTTTGCCCATGCAATGAGATCTTTTTTTTGGGCTTTTGTATCCTGTGTTGCACATATGGGTTTTGTGGTTTGCGTGGTCACCTTTGAGGTGGATGCTTCTACATCATGTGTAGCTTTTGGCTCTTTTGGGTTTATGTCCTCCATAGGCTCCTTTTCCCTAACTTGTAATTCAACCTTGGTTTCAATAGTTTGTTGTCCCTTGTTTTTCTTGGGTTTAGAAGGTTTTGTTTTCTCTTTTGGTTTTTTTAAAGGCATGTTCTTCTACCCATTTTGACGTGTTATCTTTTGCATTCTTTTTTACTGTCTCTCGTGTCTTAGCTTGTAAGCATGAAGCACATTCAAGGGTACCGTGGTGGACAATTGCCCATTTTGTACACTTAAGATGTTAAGAGTTGTATTTTGTGAGACAAGTTGCATTGAAGCAACTCGTCTTGGGCAATCTTGGAACATGTGATCAATGCCACATCGTTCACATTGTGAGGTCCACGAGAATAGAAACATTGAAGTGATTGCTTACCTGCTTTCCTGAGCAGTTTCTACCCTTTGGACTGTTTCTGTTTGTTGGTGCATGGGAGATGAAGGTTTTGAGTCAATTGTTGATGAATTGGGACACTTTGTGGTATCGTGACCAAAGGATTTACAATATATGCAGTACAGAAAGCTTGCATGCACAATGGGGATTGGGATGGTTGTAGTGATTGCACTTAACACAATGCATTTCGCTCCTCACCTCCTCTCACCTCACATCACTCACACACACTCACTAGCATGCATTATAGAGAGAGATTAGCAAGATGATTAGTTGTATTATGAAAGAAATTCACTTATATACATGGCCATAAGTGTTCACACTCACTTAAACTGTGGCCGACCGGGCACTTTAGGCTCATAAGAGGCCTAATGCTATTACAATAACTACTCTCATAATATATCCATGAAGTACATCACTTTGGGACTTCATCCTAACTTACTACCACATGCTCTTGAAGCGAAAATCGCCTTAAGTATTCCATCGGACCATTACGGGCGCCCGTCCAGGTTGTAGATTTGGACACCATTGCTTCATATCTTGAATGTATGACCCTTTGGTGTATCTAGCTTGACTCCTTGATGTGAGATAATGGTGGTAGTTCTTGTTAACCCTATGAATGAGTTAACATAGTCCCCATTATGTTTAAGTCAAGGATTCTATGTCCGGGTAGTCTCCCAAAATCTAAGATATATATTTTGGATCTTCTTGGATTTTGTAATGCCTTGTATCTATAAAAGGCTCCTCTCTAACATACCCTTTTTTTCCATGCTTTAGGCAAGGGGGTTTGTTTTGGTATAACGATGTAGGCTATCTTTGTCACTCGGGTAGGACCTGACCTTTGAATCTTTCGCCAAGACCATGCTTGTTAAGCCTCTGAGCCATGCTTATTAAGCCTCGGAGCCTTTTGTGCCACGCTGACAAGCCTCTAAGTCATGCTTATTGGCCTCTGGGTCTAAAATGGGGAGCATGTCTTGTGTCTTTTCTTGAGTTGGTGTATGGGACTATTGAAGGTAATGCATGCAACTTCACCACCATCTCTCTGATTGTTGGATATTTCAAAGCCTCTAAGTCATGCTTATTGGCCTCTGGGTCTAAAATGGGGAGCATGTCTTGTGTCTTTTCTTGAGTTGGTGTATGGGACTATTGAAGGTAATGCATGCAACTTCACCACCATCTCTCTGATTGTTGGATATTTCAAAGTTAGTCTAGACTCTAGTCAAGTGTCCTTAGTGGTGTGAACACACTAGGTGTGAACACCCTCTTATTTAGGGTCAAAAGATAAGGCCTTGGTGCCTATAAAAGCATGTACTTGGGTCCTTGATTCTCATATGAGTACCATTCAAGTTGTGCAATCTCTCTCACACTTGAGCTCTCCTTCTCTCTCTCTCTCTCTCTCTCTCTTTCTCTCTCTCTATGATTGCCAACAATCATCACCCACGAAAAAAACTTAAAAAAACTCTTTAAATATATATTAAATTATTATAAAAATCATAATAAATTGATAAAGAGAGCAAGTGAAAAAAAGAGAAGAAGTGAGAAAGAGAGCAAGAAAAGAAGAGAGAAAGAGAGCAAGATAAGAAGGGAGAAAGAGAGAGAGAAGAAGAGAGAAAGAAAGACAGAAAGCATGTAATAAAACAGAAGAGAAGAAGAGAGAAAGAAATATAATGAGGGTGAGAGGGAGCACATACAGACCTCCCTCGAGAAGAGTACCAAGAAGAGCAGCCAATCAACTCAATCGAAGGCGACAAAAGCAATGATTTGCTCAACCATGCTTTACATCTCCCTCCATGGCACACCACTTGCCTTCATCCGTGCTACTCTTAAAGCAAGGTCGAGATGCCCAAAAGGTCACAGCAATGTCACAAGCCCAAGGTCAGTAGTGTCCAGTTCTCTAAAATTTCACCCCCAAGATATAGACACTTTGCAATGCTTCCCTTCTTTTTGTCGACATTTCCATGCTCTACGAAAGTGGGCCGAATAGCCACAAAGCAGCTCAAGAACCACCCAAATCCATTCGGCCATATATTTTCAATTCCAAACAAGGTATCCTCAAGGTATATTGTTCATACATGATCCCACCTTTTGCCTAATGCCCATACACATCACTTGTAATTTATACATGGGCTCGGGATGTTAGAGACAAATAGGCAATGTTCATAAACTCTAGCTACATTTGTAGATGGGGGAACCATGGAGGGTGTAAGCTTAGCCCATGGTACGACCCATCACACTCACATCTTCCTATAATCAATAGGAACCTTCCATGGAGGGTACAAGCCTAGCCCATGGAATGACCCATCTCCAAGACATTCCTATCATTAGCAGGAACCTTCCATGGCCCCATCTTTGACCACACCAGCCCTTGCTCCACACCACCTCTATCCCATAGGCTCGATAATGCCACATCTCTTGAAACAAAGAGGCCACCCAACTCCCTTTGTAGAGATATGGGCACAACCATGCATAAATCCACTGTCATGCTTGATCTTGACTCCCCAAGCGAATGTCAAAGAAATCAGCAAAAAGAGCCAAAGAACACAGTTATGTTCGAGAAATCTTCATGCGCCCACAATGCCAACCCTCTAAGAGGTGTATCTCTGGATGGGGGGAACATGGCGGGGGAAAGCCTGGCCCATAGTATAACCCATTGTCTTGAGAACCCTTGATCTTACAAATCCCTCCCTCGAGCTTCCATGCCTATATTCATTGCTTTTTGAATCCACAAGAGATTGCATGGGCCAACATATTCATCAAGTAAAAGACCCATTTGGGAAAAATACCTGATTGTGCCAAGATGCCTCGGATTTCTATCTACCTGTGCTAATCATTCCATGGGCTCTTGGTACTCATTCCACCAATCATAGGGTGTGGACTGCTTCTACCAACTACCTCATATTGAAGAGTCCACACCACTTATATAACCAATAGAGGCCCAGCATAAAGCACCTCTACATCACCTACTACTATCACTTCCCATACCACCTCGATAAGCTGCTTGCCCCCATTAGGGCTATTCGCATCTGCCCTATCACTTTTCCTTGCACATGGCTGCGGATAATCTCAAACTAACCATTTAACCCAAATTTCTAACTCCATGGCATATCCTGACCATCTAGACCATCCACTTCCTAGCTAGGGAGTAGCTTCATCACTGACTTGGTTGATGCGAGAATGCGGTCACCCAAGTCACCATTAGGAAGGGAGGTATGTTAATAACCACTCTGTTGGTTAACATGGTTTTACCTTTCACCTGATCTACTGTAAGATGTTTTTCCATCTTACACTCATAAAAACTATGGCACTTATCTTTTTGTAAGATAACAGTGGAACACATAGAGAAGCATTTCCATGTGCTTACTGTTAAATAGGAAAAGTTCATAGACTAGAACAACATAGTGCTATCTTTTGTAAGATAGCACTGGAACATATAAAGAGGCCTTACCATGCACTTACTATTAAATAGGGAAAGTTCATGGACTTAGTATACATAGTTGCTTAAGACTAGTAAACAGAGGCTGGACCATTTTTAAGTTTGGTTGACCTAGTGTGAAAAATGGTCATTTGTATATGAGTCATTTTTGACAATAAGCAATAAAAATTTTGACATTACCTTGGCAAAACAAGTTTGTGTTACCGATAACTTACCAGTGTGTGAG
The DNA here is from genome assembly GCF_041138505.1 of Cibotium barometz. Classification (NCBI taxonomy): domain Eukaryota; kingdom Viridiplantae; phylum Streptophyta; class Polypodiopsida; order Cyatheales; family Cibotiaceae; genus Cibotium; species Cibotium barometz. The sequence goes on along the minus strand of NC_141049.1, from coordinate 7,449,184 downwards.
AGCCAAAAAGATGGCACTAATGAGATTCACACATTTACTAAACTGCCTATATTTTCTGACAAGCAATTTTATAGATCATGTACCATTCAAAATATACCAAGGGTAATATTGAGGCAAGAACGAGTAACATTATATTGCTAGTTTTAGGAGAATCTGAAACAGATTACATTTCATGATAAAGTCAAAAGGTTAAAATTTCTACCACATGGAGATGCCTACACTCATATTTCTACCATCAAGAAACGATGATATACCACGTATTCTTGGTCAACCAAAAAGGAGTACAACATCAAAAGAGGCAATGGAACTCTGGCCTAATATGAAGTATTAGGGTAGCTTCTTATAGCTTTTATGAGAATGTCCTTCAAAACATGTTGACCTATTTTTGCTTGATGGATGTGCATATTATTATCACCCAATCACTACTAAAAACATAAAATATATATGCTTGCAAGATATGTCTTTGTGTTGTTTACCCTTTCCATAAATGCACCACATGAACATGAGGGATGCTTTTATATTACCACTTCAAATGGTGGAAACCCCTTCTCATCAGCATTCTTTATTTTTATACATAACATTTCTTTAAAACCAACTTTGTACACAACTCCACCAACAATCTCTGCTTTCATGTCTAATGCTTGCTAAATCTATTCAAATGTTTCTTTTAGAGATACCTCTTTTTTGTAAGAAAACTTATGGCTTTTAGAGATACCTCTTCTGTAAGAAAACTCATGGCTTTATGTCCCAACAAGGTCACACGATCACCATGTGAAGCTGTGGATGTTGGGAGATCCTCCAGTGAAATACCAATATTCAAACTTGCACAAATAAACTTTTTTGCTTCCCCAATTTTCAAGGATGTTCCCTTTACAATGGGCCATACATCAGGAATAGTAGGGGGGTGGATGTGCCCTTTGCAATGGGTCATACATCAGGAACAGTAGGGAGTGGAAGTAAAACCATTGTTTGAATATTCCATGTATTTCTAACATCAATATTGTAGAAATAACACCTCTTATCTTTTGTCCATTGTGATAATTGACAATTGACCTAGCTATCAAGTTTTGCAATTCTCTTATATATGTAGCTTTACCAATTTTCCACTAAGTAGGTATTTTTTTGAAATATATAAGAATATCATCTTTTGTCTTACGTATCCTCCACTTTTCACACATTGCAATCTGTGCCTCTTTATATTGTGAGAAAATATATTTATTTATATGGACATTAAGATTATCTCTCTAATGAAAAAGGTATGTGCGTGCTTTTCCAACCATCATTTCACCACTATTGTAAACCCTACGAATAGCATTCCAATTAGCTCTACCTTCATCATCCATAAATTTAAAAAAATAGAGGCTTCCCTCGATGCTCAACCATAACCAAAATTAGATTCTCTGTGCCTCTTCATCTTCTTCCTTGAACTCACATGTGGCTATTGCTAATGACCCTTGGACACTAAAAAAATAAATAAATTGATAAGTGAAACTATTGATTAGTGTATGTAAACTATTCATCAGTGAAGGTTGCCAATAAGAGGAAACTACTCACTAGGGGTCATACATATACACAGCCATTGTGTGCCATCCCTTAATTATATGAACATGATCAAAGCAAACCCAAGAGTGTCACAAATCACCAGTGCCCTTAGCATCCATTCAGTCGAGGATGTCCACCCCTGAGCCTAGACCTAATGTTGTTGACATCTTAAATATGAAACATATCTCATGTGAGTTCTAAGCTTATAACATATGCATAAGTGTATATCCATAAACATCTCATTTTGAACTCAAAATGACTTTTTCTCTTCAGTTCTAAGATTGCTTCTATCCCTTCACCCTATGGTTGATTAATCTTTCAACTTTGTATGACCATTTGCTTTAGCCTGCACAAATGTGTGTATCCATAAACATCGCATTTTGAAATATCTTACTACACTACATAAAAGTACTAGGAATCACTTACTTGCTAGGCTTTAATAATCTTTGGAGCTCTTATGCCATCTGAGAAAATTCTTTCTCAGACATGAGTTCTCCCACCTTTGTCTCTTCATCTGTAAATGATTTCAATATTAATTCCCTAGCAATAATCATTTTAATCCTTCTTGGACCTGCATTATGGTTTATGCTAATGACTCGAGCAACTAGGTCTTTTGTGTTTCTCAAAGCTACTCTACACATCCCTTTTTGTGGAACCTTATGTGTATGCATCCCCCTCTGTATAAATAGTCTAGTGTATAAGGTTTTTTTGAGCATAAAGTAGTATACACACATCGGTCATATCCCCACACATTCCTCTGTGGTTTTGTCCACGTAATTACATCGTATTTTTGCTCCATCCCATCTATCCCTTTTCCATTTACCGATTCATAAATAGAATTCTTGGCACAAAGCTTTGATAGATTAGTTGTTTTACCCTTGTATTCACATTCTTCCACCAAACTCTTGAGGAGATCAACACTTGGAAGAGTTTGAATTATTTGGAATGCCGACACTGGTTGTGGAAATGAAGTTTCTAGATCAATATCCAAGATAATGTTTTCATCACATGACCCATCTTGTTGGACTTCTTCATCTATTAATCTACAAAGATTATCACACAATAATAAGATAACACTTTATTAAAGCAAACAAATATGAATTATGATTGAAACTCATATTAGTGAGTCAAAACTCCCTTTGTTGTGTTACATTTGTGTTGCAGTGTGACCTAGAAGACCGTGGTTTGGTTTAATCTACTCTTACTAAAAAGAAGGTAGATAAGCTACATCCTATTATGAAATATTTCTCACCACCAATCCCTGTATACACAGGTGTTAGATAGAGAACTTAATCATCCCCTTCCATTGGGGGGGGGGGGAGAGAGAGGGAGGGGCACTACATGCCCTTACGGTAGTTAGTCACATTGTCAAGATACATGATCCACATTTCATCCAAAGGGAGCTTCAAGGGGAGGCTATTTCAATACTAGCTATCAAAGCCTCTCCATCTTCTTGCAAGCCAAGTAGACATGTAATACTCAATGTTTCATATATAAATTATCATGTAATGAAAATCTTATTTCATAGTTCTTCACCACACAATGCTTCATTAAGTTATCATGTTTCATGTAATATGCAATGTTTCATTGAATTATCATGTAATGAAAAATCACATTTCATAGTTCTTCACACATCATGTGCTTAGATGTTTGGGTTCAAATTACATATTATTGTTACGTTAGTTATTACAGGATTACATAATAAATGTAATCTTGTAAAACTAATTATATTTAATGGATTACAAGCATGGTCAGCTTTTTCGAGTCAACTTGTGGAGTATCCCTCCATCTTCACAGACGGTAGACCAACCGCATGTCCTTGTCACCCTCTTCACATGGATAGTAACATATTATGTATCGCTCTACAACCATTTCACGTAGGCAAAAGAGGAGGTCGAACGCAAAATCTTCTTGTGTTCCTCAGCCTTAGATCATCCATTATCTGTCTCGTACGTACGATTGGGGTTGTAGGAATATTAAGGTTATAGTTGGACTTCTGGTAGAGAGCTGTGCTTATGGTGTCATGATGGCTTTTGGGGTTTTGACGTTCGGGTTGGTTTCAAGGATTTTGGGCTTGGGGCTAAGGTCCGGGTTGGGGGCTTCGGCTTTTGGGGATGAGGTCCAGGTTGGGGCTGTGGGCTTCGGCGTTGCTTTGGCTTGGGCCCCAGGCTAAGGTGCATGTAATTGGAGGGACTTAGGTAAGGGCTGCTGACGTGCGTGTAATTGGTGGAATCGTGCAAGTGTTGAGGTGCGTGTAATTGATGGGACTCAGGCAAGGATTAAGGTGCATGTAATTGGTGGTGGACTATGTCTGGGTTGGGACTTGGTCTCGGGGCCAAGTGGGGCTTGGGCCTCGACTTGGGCCCTGGGCTAAGGTGCATATAATTGGTGGGATTTGTATTGGTTGTTGGGCATGTGACAAAGCTGGTGATAGTGGTGATAGGTTGACTTCACTCCTTAGTGTAAACAATGGTCTTCATTATTACCATGGCCGAGGGGGGAAATAGATTGTCACTGATAGGGTAGTTGAGGCTAGGTGGTGCACATGAGTTCAAGGAAGCGATCTTCCTTTAGTAATAAAGAGTGTAGAATTGACAAACAAGTGGCACCACCAAGTGAGGTTGGACACAACCATCATCAATAAAGAGTGTAAAGAATTGATGAACACCGCATAGCGACATTAGACACAACTAGGTTTGATTCAACGGGTATAAAAGTGTGGTGTGCAAGAAGGAGATGGATTGGTTGAAGAAGAAGAGGGTGGAGAGGGTTACCACACGATGTTGATGCAGGCTAAGATGGTGATGAAGGTGGGAGTTGAGATACGGTTGGACAAAAAGATATTGAAATGAATCAAGTAAAGGGCCAAGGTGTAGTTGATGAGGGTAAGGATGTTGGTGGCCATGAGAGAAGCAAGTCCAACATCTTTTGATTGGTGCCCTTCCAAAGGGGCATCATTCAAGGAAATGGTTTCTAGTTTATGGATTTTGGTGTGTATTAGGTGATGAAGGTTTCTTTATGGTGTGGATGAGCTCTTGGTAGGCCGCTCCTCGAGCTGCCCACTTGGCCATAGATTGTTGCCCTTCCAAATGGGTATTGTTCGAGGCAAGGGTCTCTAGTTTATGGATTTTGGTGTATGTTAGGTGATGAAGGCTTTTTATTGTGGATGAGCTCTTAGAGTAGGCTGCTTCTCAAGTTGCCCACTTGGCCATGGATTGGTTATATAGTCCTTTTGCAATTTGTGATGAATTTGGTTGCCACTTTGATTACTACAAGGGCATCTTCATGCTCCTTTGCAAGCTGGTCATTAGTCTTCTTTGTCTTTAGTTTACTTGACCTCATCTAGGAGTTATTCCCTTTGGCCTTCACATTTGGGCTATTGCAATCTTGACTGCTTAAAGATTTTAGTCTTGCTTATGAGTGTTGGCTAGCTCAGCACCAAAGAGCTCGTATTGTAGATGGGCATCTATGTCTTGCTCATGGTTGACCTCAACATCAAGGAGCTTGTTCTGAAGCCTATGAACTTCCTTTTTACTTTCTTTTGGGTTAGCATCTCGTTGTTGTGAAACCCATTTTGGGTTAACAAAACATCTCTTCTCTACACATGAGAGATGGCTTGTAATAAGTGTCATGAATGGCACTATAAAATGTTGTATTATGACAAAATCAAGCCAATGACCAAGCTCACTACAAGAATTTGGGTGCCTAAGTGTGAATAAGGGCTAAATGTATTTAAGTATCTTTTTCTCATAATCAAGGAGAATCCCCCTTTGTGTTAATTGAGTCTTGTTATATACTTGCTTTCTTATGCTCTAGTTTTGTAGGAAAGAGTTGAGAGAAGTGTCCATGATTCTTAGTGCATATGCCTCTTGCCCATTGTGTAAGAGTGAGCAAGGGTGAGATGAGTGAGAGCCCTTGAAGCTATATGTGGAGCTCCTTACAGTGACAAGGAGGAGTAGGATTCGGAGGAGAAGAAGCTAGCACCAACTAGGGGAGCTCGAAGTCTTTAGGGATATGAGCTCGGGAATCAATAAGTCCCCAATGATAGGTTAAGGTAAGCATGAATTAATGTTTAAGCAATCTCACAAAGAGTGGTGGAAGCCATAACATTTTTGGCACCGCCACCTGTCAAGGAAGTAACCGATTCTTTTTCTACTCCTTTTTTAGTCCATTGCCCACCTCAAGCCCCTTTTCCTAGAAACATGGCTTCTTGAAGGAATGTGTGTGGTAGAGAAGTGGATAAGGTTCAAAAAGAATGGAAGGATAAAGATTCCATTTCCTACAAAATCATGCTTGTGACCCCCATGACCATGGCAATGATCCCTTGCAAATCACAGGTGTTAGAGGTGTGACCAGTGATGATTACCTCTAGATTTTTTGACACAGTCGACCAATCTGTTGTGACACCAATATCATATCTTATCTAAAGTATGTCCATCTATGATCCCATTGTGTGGTCTCACGAGGCGCCATGACCAAACAGGTAGTGATCCCGTTGCACGATTACAGCTATGATTAACAATCATGTCTGCTAAAATTTAGAGTAAGGGGTGAAACTGAGATTAAAGCTAGGGTAAATGCTCCATTTGGGTGCAGTGTGAATTTTTCATGTTATACAATTACATGCACTTAAGATTAGGGCAAGTACTTGGTGGCAATATCTCCCCAGGTGTGATAGTGCATCTGTTAAAAGTAAAAAGTACGAACATTGCAACCTTGACATCGCAATGAGTATGGCTTGCTTCTATAAAATACCTAGATAACACCATGAGTGCATACTATTTTTAGTATATAGTGTATACTATTTTTAGTATATACTATTTTTAGTACATACTATTTTTAATTCATATTATTTTTAGTATATACTATTTTTAGTATATACTATTTTTAGTACATACTATTTTTAATTCATACTATGAAACATTGAGTTGGTGATAACACTGTTCACAATCAACCATTTTTTTAAGTTTAACTTTCTACCTAGATCACAAGGGATGAACTCAATGTTTACACTTACTACACCATTCTTGGATGAGTGACTATCTAGTAGACTCACTGATGATGACAACTCCTAGATTTTGACTACTTGTTTAAGATTTACTAGGATATTTTTTAAATGATAAAACTTTAATTATTGATTATCTAACATGTAGATCCATATACAATACTTGATAAACACATTAGAAATGCCCTTTGCATAAACTCTCTCCTTTCTACCGAGAGCACATGGCCAAATCCATCAAGAACCATTGAGCGAGTGGTTTCAAAGTTTTGTACGTACTTTACAATATTGTGAGTACTTCAAAGTGTTATAAGTCATACTTCAATGCATCACCTTAGGCCATCTACTTTTTCATGTGCTTTGGTGATAATGTATTTCTCCCCATTAAAAAATCCTCCTCTAAATTTGAATTTGTTTTCGAAGGAATCAGCAAATTATCTCCAAGTCGTGCACCATTATCAATTGAGCTTGTGAACTTTTTGAATTCGGCCTTGGTGGGATGACACACTCTTCTTCACCTACTAAGGTTGTGATTGGAAAATCCAAGGTTTCTTTGGTAGTGCTTGTGGAGCTAACTAAGACACCACATCTCAACTTCATGCACAAAAACATGCTATTTGGCCACTTTTCCTATTTTTCCACTTTTGCCCTATTTTTGCTGTATGTAAGGATGTATATAAGGATTCATGCCTTTCTTTCTAGGCTATTTTCCTACTTTTTTTGTTGTAACCATACTTGAGTGGCCTTAGCCGCAAATTACATGATACTCCTTAGCAATGGTGCCAAATTTTATGGGCCTCCAGCCCCAAGAAAGCGCTACACTCTTTCGCTCTTTAGGGGTTTTGATGAATTCAAGTCAAAAATATTTTGGAAGGATACATGCCAACCATGGATAGAAAGTGGGAGGCTTTATGTTCAAAGTGTCACCCGAGCGGAGGCTCATCATGGTAATAGATCTCAGCCGCACACAGTTAAACAAACGCAATGAGATATGTAAAGATATGATCTAGTGAGCAAGATCCAAGATCAATAAGCCCCTAAGATTGTTTTTTTCTTTTTTTGATAATGAATGAAAACACGTGTTTTTCCTCCGAGAAAACAAGCCAAGCCGTTTAAGGAGCTTGAGGGACCCACTTAGAAACAGAAATGGAAAGAGCGATTGAAAGGACAACATTAACGTGATCTCTTCAGGCTCACAAATGTCTTTCCCAAGGCTTACGGGCACTAGGCTACATTGCTATGGTGTTGCAATTTGATAAGGATTAAGGTGTCCCACTTGGTAGTATTGAGACATGACCCATTCCTCCCTCTTCTAGTTACCACCTCTAGAAGAGCTAGTGCCAAACAACAGGTTACAATATAGTAACAACACTTCAAATTTGCTTAGTCCTTTCTCTATTCACACTCTTTTTCCCTCTTCCTAATCTAAGTAGTGTGTGTCCATCCTTGAGGATTGTGGTGCTAGAGCTCACCTTCCACTAATGGGCGATAATTGATGTTGCAGGTTTTACAAACATTACAAACATAGTCCAAGGCCTAAGGCATCCTTCCGTAGCCTTATGGTGTGATGCATGCAACCTCATAGTGTGATGCATGGAGCTCCATAGCCTTGGGGTGTGACACATGTAGCAAATAACATTCTATCTCATGGAAAATTGCACAAAACAGAGCTCAATATGAAACTAAGGCAATCACAAATGTTGCCGACCTTTGATATGATGGTGTCTGTACTCTAATCTATATTATATTTAGAGTAATCTCTAGGGTCTCTTAAAATTAAGTTTAAAGCTTTAAATTACAAATAAGCATCCTAATCTTTGTAAATCTTCCCTTTTAATTTATGAAAAGAGAATTTTTTATAGAAATAAATGTTTATTTTACAAGTGGTTTAATAATGCCCCATAAATTCTACTAGTATATCCATTTTCTTAGTCAATAATATATCAAGATTGATTTACACCCATTTAAATTACTAAGAACTTACATCAAGTTGATGACAAAAAAGAGAGAAGGTTAAAAGCCTAATATCTATTGCATTCAACAAGCCATGGGTGTATACATCAAGTCAACTTTTGTGTGCTCTCGTGTTAAAAAGAGAAGGAATCTCAATGGTCTATGTTGTAAAGAAGTACACAAACAAATTCATATTCTTCGTAGACCATCAAGCACTTCTCTACTTGGTCAATAAGCCTTGCGCCACAAGAAGGATAACCCGATGGTTCTAGAGTTGGATTTCACGATGACTGTACAAAAAGGCTCACAACATGTGCATGCTAATGATCACATGTCATGCATCTCCAATGGAGAATCACCAATCCGAGTGGAGGATGAACTACCTGATGCCTTGCTCTTCAAATTCTAGTTGTTCTAGAATGGGCTAAAGAGATCACCCATTATTTGGCTAATGATTTTCCCCAAGAGAGACCCCTCAATCATGAAAGAGCATGATGTCTTTTCAAAAAGGCAACCCCTAAACTGATTATTACGAGAGGCAACTATGCAACCTGAGCTAAGATAGGATCATGCATTCCCAATGGAGAACCATCGGTCGGAATGGAGGATTGACTACTACCTGATGCCCTTCTCTTTAAACTTTACGTTGTTCTAGGGCAAAAGAGATCGCCCATTATTTGGCTAATGGGTTTCCCCAAGAGAGACCCCTCAATCATGATTCCTTTTCAAAAAGGAAACCCCTAAACTGATTGTGAGGTAACTGTGCAAGCTGACGCAAGACAAGATCATGAGGCATTGAATATGTCGACATCCTTGAGCAAGCCCACTTTGGGGTAGCTAGTGGACATTTCTAAGTAGACACACCACCGCCAAAAAAAATCTATTAGCAGGCTTGTGGTGGCCCACATTGTTTGGAGATGCAATCAAATTTGTAAAAGGCTATGATGAATATCAACAATTTGTAAAAGGCTATGATGAATATCAACAATTTGCTAGTGTTCACAACCATGATAAATTACACTTGCACCCTATAGTGTCTCTTCAACCATTTGAGATGAGGAGCATTGATTTTGTTGGTGGAACAAGTAGTCCAAAGGTACTCAAGCATGATTTATCATATCACTGCCATGGACTATTGTACTAAGTGGGTAGAGGCCAGTGCAACCCGAAAGGCTGATGCAAAGGGCAGCAGCCAAATTCCTTTATATAAAAACATAATTACTAGATTTGGGTGTCCGCTCGAACTAGCAAGTGATAGGGGAATCTACTTCAGCAATGAAAGCCCATGCAATCCAAAAGGCTGATGCAAGTGCAACAGCCAAATTCTTTTACAAAAACACAATTATTAGAGTTGGGTGTCCGCTCGAACTAGTGTCAATAAACATGAACCCTCACCATGTATGGCTAGCTTAATCCTAATTATCATGATTAAGAAACATTAATCTTATAGTGGGTGAAACCTAATTAATAACATAATGATAATGAAAAGATTTTGCTAACTAAGCTTAAGACTCAAGCACAATTAGGTTACAAGATTGAGACTTGTACTCATAGAGAGGCTTGGGAGCTTGCTTCATTTTTCATTGCTTAAAATGGTCTCCTTTTATATGAGGAGGTACACTCTTAAGCTTGTACATCAATGTGGGATAAGTCTCCACTCTTCTCTCTAGCTTACATGTCACCTCAAATCTCAACACCCCCCTTAATGGTGACTTGATCTAACTTTGAGGCTTAGAGGTCATCTCTAAGAGTGAGATCCCCTCCCTTGATAGACACTTTACCTATCTTTGAGGTCTAGAGGTCTCTTCTAAGAGTAGGGTTACAAATTTTGGCTATTTCTTCTATCTTGTCTACATTGGTGTCAAAGGGTAGGACATGCAAAGTTTTCAGAAAAGATGATTGGAGCTAGAGGCATCATTTTCTGCCCACAAAGTGACCATCTTCCACTTAGTTGTTTTCTTGATTCTGTTTGGAGTAGCAATGTTCTTCCAAGTACCCAATCCTTTGAATTTATTGATGTGTTGTGCCATGTTCTTGGACTCGTTCTTGTCGATGTTGTAAAACTGCATGAAAAGGGTGACCTTTGAGCTCTTTGAGTTGGTGCCAAAAATCTTGTTGAGTTCCTGTCATGCCAACTTGGCATCCTTGATGCTAGCAATGTGACTAATCACATCATCATCAAGATTTGAGAGATAAGGGCCAATGCTTTGTTGTTTTGAAGTGGCTCAACCTCCACTTGTTCCTCCTCAATAAGGTGCCAAAGCCCCTTACGCATAAGTAAGTACATGGTCTTGCTTTGCCATGTGAAAAAACCATCACCCATTAAATCTTGAAACAACTTCAACACACTTCACATTGAGAAGGTCTTACTAAAAATCTTTTATTTTTCTTTTTTAGTAGTGTTTAATCTCATACAAATTTGTAGTGAGAAGATCGCGAAGGTCTTTGCACGTAATAATGATTCATGGCCAGTGTCTAGTCCCAATACAAGAATGGCAATGAAAAAAACTCTTCAATTTTAGTAATGCAAGAGAACGCAATGAATTTTAATGTAAAAGAGAACTTTCCACATTGATTTTACACCCCAATTTTCTAATTTTGGACTTTAATTAGCCTAATTTTTACTAACACAGCATTAATAATAATAATTAATGCTTAATTAATGTGATTAAGGGTAACATATCTTGGTGGCCAAAATTGGACTTGTACAATGCAACATTGAGAGGGTTTTTTTAATAGAGTTCTTGCACTAGATGAGGAGAAGTGAATTGTGCAAAGAACTTGCTCAAAATTTCATAAAAAGCCCAAATATGCTCAGAATTAGGCGACCATGTTTTTGCTTGTTGTGGTCGTGTCCATGGATGAAATGGTCCAAGACTTCATTTGTAGAGACCTTGCACCATTGCTAAGCTAGCCCTAAAGGGGCTTGGACCAATTTTGAGTAGGTGCAAAGCATTCATCAAAAAACCAGTCGGGATTCTAGTGTCGTTTTCGGACTGTGTAGCGAAGATATAAAAGCACCTAGGACTGGGTAATGTGCTCCTAAAATTTTAAGAGAAATGGTGGCTTGGTTGAGGAGAACAAGCTCTTGAAATTTTGGACCACAAGTAGAAGAGAAGGATAAGCTTGATCTTAGTGAATAATTAGGTGATTAGTGAAGTAATTAGACTAGTGTGAGCTAAGGCTAAGCTAATGGAGAGGGGTGGCTCTGATACCATGTCAATAAACATGAACCCTCACCGTGCATAGCTAGCTTAACCCTAGTTGCCGTGATAAAGAAACACTAATCTTATGGTGGGTGTAACCTAATTAACAAAATAATGATGATGAAAAGATTATGCTAACTAAGCTTAAGAATCAAGGACAATTAGGTTACAAGAATGAGACTTGTACTCATAGAGAGGCTTAAGAGCTTGCTTCATTTTTCATTGCTTGAAATAGTCTCCTTTTATATGAGAAGGTACACTCTTGGACTTGTACATCTATGTGGGATAAGTCTCCACTCTTCTCTCTAGCTTACATGTCACCTCAAATCTCAACAACTAGTAAGCGACAAGGGAACCCACTTCATCAATGTAGGCCTATGCAACCCAAAAGACTGATTCAAGGGCAATAGCCAAATTCCGTTACTAGATTTGGGTGGCTACTCCTCTCTAACTAGTAAGCAACAGGGGAACCCACTTCATCAATGATGTAATCAAGGTCTTGCTAAGTGAATTCATGGTTGTACATCTCAAATCCTCACCCTAATATCCCCAAGCCAATGGTCAAGCGGAAAGCACCAAATGTGCTATCATGACTGAGATGGTGGAAGCCTCACGCAATGACTGGGAAAAAAAGTTACAAGCTACTCTTTGGGCTTATAGAACAGCCTACAAAGTCGCCTTCCTATGATACCTATCTTAGCATAGGCACAGTCCATGATGCCATAGGTGCCAACCTTATCATTGGTCTCAATGTGGTTCGAGAGACCTTGCACCTACCCTAGACTTCAGAACCATACAAGAATTTCAGTGGTGCACAGGGCATGGTCCATGACATCATCAAGGGCTTGATAAACAAAGATGGCATCAAGTGGGAGGATATCACCTGCCACCATGACCAGTGCACCCATACCCTCCCTCACCATGCTAACAAACCTTCACTGACGGATATGATACTGCAACCTCTCCCTTCTTGCCCACCTCAATTGGGCCAACCACTTTCATCATGAGCTCCACAGTATCTACGCCAACCTAGCCAGCAAGTTTGGGGAAACTATGATCCTCACCAAAGTTCTCTACTATGACATCAACTGGGAAGAGCTCCCCACGCCATACAGTTCACAAAAGCACTGCCACCCCAAGCAGGCTCCCTTCGCACCTCACCCAGAGTCACTCCTTTCCTCATTGACTCTCTAACCCACGAGAAGCTAAAGCTGCACCATGTCCTTTGCCTAAATCTCTAATCCTAGTGTTGCATCCTCAACTTGTCTAACCACACCGCATAGACAAGTACATGGCAATCCTTCTTAAGGAGTTTGAAGACAATTTTCAAGTGCCAAGGAGTTTACCTCCCAAGAGGGAAATTGATCATGCCATGCCATCAACAAGTCTCTCTATCAGTTGTCCAAGGTAGAAAGAGAGGAAGTGGTAAAGAAAATGCAATACATACTCTCCATGGGTCTTATTCAACCCTTACAATCTCTATTTGCTTCTCCCATTCTATTGGTACATCCACTAGATTGCTTGACTGATGATGTTAGTGGAGGCAAGGTATGGGCATAACTCTTGTGGGACAAAGAGTTTATGTTCATTTTTGTGCTTAAGAGCTATAAGCTTTCAAAGCTTTTATATATATATATATATATATATATATATATATATATATATATATATATATATATATATATAAAGCTTTAACCCAAGACTTATTGTAAAGCTTAATTTTAAAGCCTTTTTTTTAAATCTAAAGCTTTTTATCAAAGCTTTCTTCACGCCAACGCATAAGAGGACATGAGGCTTAAAAAAATAAAAAATAAACACACATACACACACATATATAATTAGAATTAAGCTTTAACTAAATCTTAACATAAGCTTTCAAACAAGCCTGTCCACGCATAGCGATGAGAAAAAAAAAATGAAAGGAGAAAAAATCATACCCACGCCATTGCAATTGCCACCAGGAGGGGAGAAAAATAAATTTGGTGTGCCCTTGAATCGATGGAGAAGAGCTTGAATTGGGCTAAAAAAATAAAAGCAAATTTAAAGCTTCACTTTCTCAAATTAATCAAAAGATTAATGGATTAATTGTCTACAAAAAGGGCAATTTTTCCAAATTGATTTATGGGAGAATTCTCCACCATTGATTATGGGTTTTGAGCTTATCAATTGCTTAGAAATTCTGAGAATAGGATTTTCATCTCCTCATCTTGTTCATCTTGTTGATTCCATCCATACAGATGGATTATAGAGAGGATTAAGATTGTTGAAGGTGGTTTTAGGAAGAAGAAGAGTGGTTTTTGTTTCACATAGGTGGTTTTCATTAAAAAGGTAACATTCAATCCTACCCCAATCCTACCCCTTGATCCCAAATTCCATCCAAAGGCTCGGAAATTTCCCATGAAGCTTCCAATCTTTACAGAATTTCCCATGAATCTTCCAATCTTTACTGAAGAGTCCTTCAGTCTTTCACTACTCTACCCTTTGGATTTTAATGAGTCTTCCCTATTCTTCAAATCAAAGTAGCCTAGGCTCTCATACCACTATCGCCTTTCACTACTCTACCCTTTGGATTTTAATGAGTCTTCCCTATTCTTCAAATCAAAGTGGCCTAGGCTCTCATACCACTATCACACGGGAACTTTAAATACTTGATGAAGAATAATACAAAAATCAAATAACACAAAGAATATAACCATACAATTGAATACAATTTGACTAGATTGTGCATAAAATAAATTTGCAACAAGAGATAGAGTAGAAAGTACTTCACCACATAAGACACCAATACTGGGTGTAATCTCCCCCCTCAAGCGTGTAGCTCCCACTTCCACGACTTGAGTATTTAGAGAATTGTATTCAATAAAAGTAGCCCAAGGAGCTAATAATAGTTGTGCGTACAATTTTGGGCTTGCTTTCCCACTTTTGGGCCTTTACACATGAAATAACCTTGTGCACAGTCGCACGTAAAATAACCTAGCCACATGAAAGGCTATAAATGACAAAATAGCCTAGCCACATGAAAGGCTATAGATGACATAAAATAACCTAGCCATGTGAAATGATATAGATGAAATAAAATTCTAATACATGATTAGCAAAATGATGTTCATCTTTATGCCACCGCTCAATCCACCATCCATACAACACCTCAATCGGTACCCTCGTATAGTGCGACACCTCAATTGGTATCCTCGCACATCTCATGCCATGCGACACCTAAATCGGTGCCCTTGCAAATCTCGGTACCTATACTCATAGACACAATCCACGTTAGTTGAGTAATTAATTGAACACATCAATTAATCCTAATGTCGTCATGAGATATAGGTAACCATAAAAATCAAATTACACATACCAACAGGCACGGCACACACGAGCGTCCCCGATATAAAATAAAAAAATATAATTCCCATTCAACAAGAGCAATTCTCATATTATTCCATACAGATGGATTGGAGAGAGGATTAAGATTTTTGAAGGTGGATTTGGGAGTTAGAAGAGTGGTTTTTACTTTACATAGGTGGTTTTGATTAAAAAGGTGACATTTGATCTTACCCCTTGATCCCAATTTCCATCTAAGGGCTAAAAAATTTCCCATAAACCTTCCAATCTTTACCCAAGAGTCCTTGAGCCTTTCACTACTCTACCCTTTGGATTTTAATGACTCTTCCCTATTCTTCAAATCAAAATAGCCTAGGCTCTAATACCACTGTCTCACAGGATCTTTAAATACTTGATGAAGAATAATATAAAACACAAATAACACAAAGAATATAACCATACAATTGAATACAATTTGACTAGATTATGCATAAAATAAATTTACAATAAGAGATAGAGTAGAAAGTACTTCACCACACAAGAGACCAATACTGGGTGCAATCTCCCCCCTTAAGCGTGTAGCTCCCACTTCCACGACTTGAGTATTTAGAGAATTGTATTCAATAAAAACAGCAAAAGGAGCTAATAATAGTTGTGCGTATAATTTTGGACTTGCTTTTCCACTTTTTGGATTTTCTTTACATATTAATAACCATATCAAGGTTCCTAAGGTTTGTACATATCAAAACCTTTGCCCAAATATAAATACTAATGGGCCTTTACACATGAAGTAACCTTGTGCACACTCGCATGTAAAATAACCTAGCCACACATGAAAGGCTATAGATGATATAAAATTATAATATGTGATTAGCAAAATGATCTCCACTTTATGCCACCGCTCAATCCACCATCCATATATGACACCTCAATCAGTACCCTCGTATACTGCGATACCTCAATTGGTACCCTCGCACGTCTCATGCCATGTAGCACCTAAATCGGTACCCTCGCACATCTCGGTACCTATACTCATAGACATAATCCACGTTAGTTAAATAATTAATTGAACACATCAATTAATCCCAATGTCGTCATGAGATACAAGCAACCATAAAAAGTTAAATGACACATACCAACAGACACGGTACACACGGGTGTCCCCGATATAAAATAAGAAATATAATTCCCAGTAAATAAGAGTAATTCTCATATCAATATAGCAAGTACACTGACTAGTACAACAAGTACAGTGGTGGCTGGTACAATAAGTACACTGACTATCACAACAAGTACAAGGGTTGATATAGCAAGTACAATAAGTACAGTGGGGTTGAAAATCATAATTTAATGATTAAATACCCTTGCCTTTAATATTTCTATGTAAGAAGCCTTTAAAACAGTCCCCAATAATTGGTATACTTCATGGTAGCCTTTAAGAGAGAGAGAGAGAGAGAGAGAGAGAGAGAGAGAGAGAGAGAGAGAGAGAGAGAGAGAGTATCCAGCATTAGGGTAGCTTGTAGCGGTGGTAGAGAGCTATAACCTTGGAGTAGAGAATCACCAAGAATAGAGAAGAGTTTCCAACATGGTAGATGCTAGTTTAAAGCTGTAGAGCTTATCCAAATGAAGAGAGAAGGCTCCAATTTATAGATTTGGGACTCTCATGAGCTAGAATGACAAGTAAAAGATATAATGATAAGTGTAGAGTTGAGGTGACAAGTATGTGGCAACTTATCTCACTTTGATCCATTGTATTGCCACATGTTTTGATTTAAGAGATGGTTCTAAACTTCATCTCTCAAAATATCTCAACTTGTAGACATTTTGTCAAAGGTGCTTAGCAAGTCCCCCCATTTGCCTATCTTACGGACGTAACATGAATGAAATTTCCATAGGGGTTGTTTAAAAATAGTAACCCTCCTACATTGTAGGAGTGTGATCCTTTGTATTCCACCTTATTACAAATGTATGTGAGCACCATGTAGAACCATGTTTATAGTCATGTTTCAATAGTAGATATCTCCCAAATCTTTGAGAACTTGCCATACATGCTTTCTGCTTGACACTTGGGCTCCAATGCCTGTTTCTATGTCTAAGAAACCATCTTGAGCACCCACACCAAGATTTAGGTGCTAGATCTCAAGGCACATAAACAAGTGCCAATCCAGAGCCAACAGGCTGCTCAAGGCACACAAACATGTGCCAATCCAAAGCCAAAGGCTCAAGTCAAGACTCTACCACTTGCACTCTGTGTTGGTACTGTGATGACACACCTTGGAGGAGAGGTGGGCTCAAGTCCACTCTACCCCTTACACTCTGTTTTAGTACTTTGACCACACACCTTAGAGGAGAGGTGGGATAAAGTCCACTCTAGCACTTACACTATGTGTTGGTACTCTAACCACACACCTTGGAGGAGAGGTGGGCTCAAGTCCACTCTAGCACTTACACTCCGTGTTGGTACCATGACCCCACACCTTGGATGAAAGGTGGTCACTCTACCACTTACACTCTGTGTGTTGGTACTCTAACCAGACACCTTGGAGGAGAGATGGGCTCAAGTCCACTCTACCACTTACACTCCGTGTTGGTACTCTAACGACACACCTTAGAGGAGAGGTGGGCTCAAGTCCACTCTACCACTTACACTCCGTGTTGTTGGTACTCTGACCACACACCTTGCAGGAGAGGTGGCTCAAGTCCACTCTACCACTTACACTCCGTGTTGGTACTTTGACTATATAGCTTGGAGCAAAGGTGGTGGGCTCAAGTCCACTCTAGCACTTACACTCCATGTTGGTACTCTAACTTCACACCTTGGAGCAAAGGTGGTCTTAAGCCCACTCTAGCACTTACACTCTATGTTGGCACTCTGATCACACACCTTGGAGCAAAGGTGGGCTCAACTCCACTCTAGCACTTACACTCTGTGTTGGTACTCTAACCGCTCACCTTGGAGCAAAGGTGGGTTCAATTCCACTCTACCACTTACACTCCGTGTTGCTAATCTGACCACACACCTTGGAGAAAAGGTGGGTTCAAGTCCACTCTACCACTTACAATCCGTGTTGCTAATCTGACCACACACCTTGGAGCAAAGGTGGTCCACTCTACCACTTACACTCCATGTTGTTACTCTAACCACACACCTTGGGGAAAAGGTGGCACCTTTTCCCCAAGGTGTGTGGTTAGAGTAACAACATGGAGTGTAAGTGGTAGAGTGGACCACCTTTGCTCCAAGGTGTGTGGTCAGATTAGCAACACGGATTGTAAGTGGTATATTGGACTCAAGCCATCACACCTTGGGGTAAAGGTGGGCTCACTCTACCACTTACACTCCATGTTGGTACTCTAACCACACACCTTGGGGCAAAGGTGGACTTGAGCCCACTCTACCACTTACACTCCATGTTGGTACTCTGACCACACACACCTTAGAGCAAAGGTGGACTCAAGTCCACTCTACCACTTACACTCTGTGTTGGTACTTTGACCACACACCTTGGAGCAAAGGTGGGCTCAAATCAACTCTAGCACTTAGACTCTGTGTTGGTATTCTGACCTTAGAGCAAAGGTACGCTCAAGTCCCACTAACACTCCATGTTGGTACTTTGACCACATACCTTGGAGTAAAGGTGGGTTCAAGTTCACTCTGTGTTGGTACTCTGACCACACACCTTGGAGCAAAGGTGGGCTAAAGTTCACTCTACCACTTACACTCTATGTTGGTACTCTGACCACACACCTTGGAGAAAAGGTGGGCTCAAGTGTGTAACATAAGAGAAGAAGAATCACTCACATGCATAGTCCTAGTGCTCCATAAACATTTTTGCTACACATAGTTTATAGGCATTTCGGTCACCACCAATAGTTTTACATGCATTTCGACCACCAGTAGAAATTCATAGAAGCATCCTCAATCCATGAGTTATGCACTCCATGAATCTAATATGTCCCTAGTGAAGGGAGCCATAAATCCATATGATAATCATGTATACCATAGATACTAGGCTTTTCAACTATTGAAAATGTTTTCCTGAAACTTCTCAAGGTAAACAATTCACCCTTCTCCTTGTATACACATACAAGGGTAAACACGTATCCAAACTTCATATTTGCTAAACACAAAACAAATAACAATGGACAAGGGTAAGCACGTATCCAAACTTCATATTTGCTAAATACAAAACAAATAACAATGGACAAGTACTTCTCTCTTGTTTGTCAAGGTCATCATGAGTTGAGAAGAGATTTCTATGGACTTTGATAAAATAACCCAAATACCAATAATCAGGTCGATGCACAAAAGCAAAGTCTGTGCTTGAAAATAGATCATACAAACTCATATATCCATAAGCCAAACATTCTAGCCAAACATTCTTATGTTCATGCCTGCTTCCATAAGTGGATAGGCTCACGGTCCCTTTCTCACTAATAGTGGTGGTGGTGAGCCCACTTAGCACTATCGAGCACCTGTGTGGTGTTTCCCCCTCCTCCCATTGTATGAGATAGCCTTCTCCTCATAGAGCGGCTAGTTGCTGCTGTTGGAGGAGAAGAGAATCCTCCCCTTTTTCTGTTTCTTGACTCTCGCTTCCCTACGTGGAGCCAAGTTTGTACTTAGCCATTGTGGTTGTGTTGCTTGGTAACTAATAAAAGGATCTCTTTCTCGGGGAAAAAAAAAGTGGATAGGCTCACAATGTTTAACAACACTACTAGCTAGTGTTTATACCCCAATAGGATCATCTTCACACAAGAGTGTGAAAGAGCCAAAGCTCTGAAAACCAATGTAACTCCAAGAGGGCTGGCAAAAGGAAGTTTCCAAACACTTGACCATTAATGCAATTAAACACTTAAATTGGTCAGAGCCTTAAACAACCACTTAGTTTTACAAAACTATAAACGAAAGATGTGTACATTTGACACCACATAAAGGCCAGAATGGGCTGACCCCCTAGATGAGTGACATGGCATACTTATCCTATCCACACCTAAGGATGGATCCTATCCACACCTAAGGATGGGTCCATACACACATATACACACTTATAGGGAGTATTCACACATACAAGGTTCCGAATCTCAACAAACCCCCATCGAAGAGAAGGTGGAGATGCTTGAGAAAACCTCAATAGTCATAATGCTTGCTCTATGGCTATATATGTCTTAGCTTCACGGACATCTTTTTCTTTAGCTTCTTGTATGGCATGTGGCTTCTTTTTTTGCTCTTTGGCCTGATGCATCTTTCCTCCTTGTGTCCAAGCTTTTTGCTCTATGGCTATATATGTCTTAGCTTCACGGACATCTTTTTCTTTAGCTTCTTGTATGGCATGTGGCTTCTTTTTTTGCTCTTTGGCCTGATGCATCTTTCCTCCTTGTGTCCAAGCTTTTTGCAGTAGTTCATCTGATATCCTTGTCCCCCTTCTTCCACTTGGTTACCAAATCTCTCAAAACTAATCCTTTTCTCAAATTGACTTTGAGATGATGGTCTTCCTCAATATATCAGGACTGTAGGCTCCCATATAAGTGAACCCAAGGCATAGTTCTAGGACATGATCATCTAGTTTGACTCGTAGCCTAAGGCCCAACAAGATTGCTCACCACAAGGACACCTGCAAGGTGTGTCTTGGTGGTATGGGACGCCAAGTCTTACTGCGGGGGAGCTCTGCCTAGGGGGTGTAGCTATGGCCTTCGGCTCGAGGGTAAGTCTGGATGGATTTTATGGCTGGAAGTGAGCCGAAAGCCTTACTTCTAGGTGTGTTCCATGTTAGGTGTCAGTCTTGGATGATACTCAACACTGGTGGTGAAGGACAGCTACACAGTTGGCATTAGTAGAGGTTCATGGTGGTGCTACTCCGCACATAAGAGGTGTCAGCAGTAGAAGAGTAGTTCTGCAACTAGTGGGTGAAGTGGAACAACAAATGTGAGCTAGCCTCTTGCTCTGATACCATGTAGGTTAAGATGGTACCAACAAGAGAGCTAGAGAGAGAGAGAGAGAGAGAGAGAGAGAGAGAGAGAGAGAGAGAGAGAGAATTGCACAATATTAGGTCACCTATAGGAGGCTAAGAATCACCAAAGGCTGAGAGCTCCACAACTTCTCCACCCAATCTTCCACACAGCTCACCTAAGTTTGGACCCCCTACTCTTTTAATAGCATGTTGGCCCTTTTCATGTGCCTAGCCACTATTATTAGTGCTCGACCATCCTTGAGTCCATTACCGGTCATATTGGCTCTCCTAAACCCCACTCGTACCTCCGAATGGTTGAGCTATCTAGGCTCCCAAAACTTCCACTGCCGTGACATTACTTCCCCCTTGAGAGGAGTTTTCATCCTCAAAAATGAAATTCAGGAACCTTTGTTTGAGTGTGCTTTCCCAAGTAGAACCTTCTTCTAGTCTATCCTTCCACTTGACTAAACACTCATGTCATACAGAGTGTCGAGTTCTTTTCTCTTAGAAATCCAAGACTTTTTCTGGTTCGTGTGGTAAGGATGGGGGTTCAATAAGTTCTACTAGGATTTCTTGACTGACGACATTATCGTCCCATCACCTAATTTCTTTTTCAGTCTACTGACGTGAAAAACTAGATGAACTTTAGAGCTTTTTGGTAAAGCTAACTTATAAGCAACACTACCTACTTTTTTAAGTATCGTGAATGGACCACAATACCTTGGAGATAGCTTCGGACTTCTCCTCGTTTTTAAAGATTCGGAGTGTTTGAGAACCTTTAAAGACACTTTGTCACTTTCTTTAAAGATTATTTATCTACGATCTTTATCTGCATAATGTTTAGTGCACGCTCCTGTGCTCTCTTAACACTATCTTTTGCGATTTTCGTCATCTCCTGGAGATCTTGAAGCAAATCTTTAACCTTTTGTATCTTTTCTTTCTCGAGTCCAATGGCCATGAAGGTTTGCGGTTAAAAACCATATATCAACATGAATGGACTAAATGGCGTTGTTGAATGTTTGGCATTATTATAAGCGAATTTCAATATGGGTAAATGTTATTCCCAATTGGTTTCTTTTTGCTTACATATGCTCGTAGTATGAAAACTCTATTGAGATACTCTCCCACTTGGCATTTGGGATCTCTAGTAGACTTAGTAAACCACCTACTTTTAGGCGTTCTGCTTTATTGACCTGGCACTTTTGGCATTTTAAGACATAGTCCTGGACATCCTTACTTAAGCCAGACCAATAAAATTGTCTCTTAATAACTAGTGCATATGTCTTCCGTATTCCAGGATGACCAACACTCCGACTATCATGAAATTCATATAAAATACGACGCCTAATGTCTGAGTCCGGAGGTATACATACTTTACCTTTGTAAAGTAAGTAGCCGTTATCGATGGAAAAATTCTTCCAACGATTTCTTTTCTCACTCGTAAGTGACATGTCTCCGTGAGACATCTCTTGAGAGTAACCCACTAGTGGAATTGTTTGTCTCGTTAACGACGGGGCTATCTTTATTTATCGTCAAGGGATCCCTCTTCTTTATAACACTCCACACGTGGGCATAATACTGATCATCAACGTGCTTTCCCTTAAGTGATTCCAAAAAATCACTCTTAATTTGAGTAAAACTCAACTCGTTAACCATGGGCATGCGACTCAGTGAATCAGCTACCATATTGTAACAACCTTTACTTAATCTCAGTTGAAAGTCAAACTCCTAGAGCAACTCTGCCCATCGAGCTTTGCGTCCTTTCAACTCTTTGACTAGATAGCCATTTGATTCTCTCATGATCAAAGACTATCTCAAATCCAGCACCATATAAATAATGCCTCCACTTCTTTAAGGCATGAATTATAGCATATAACTCCCTTTCATAAGCTGAATAATTTTGTTGAGCTCTGTCCAACTTTTTACTTTTAATTGCAATAGGTTTCCCCCCTTGTAAGAGAACTGTGCCTGCTGCATCGTTGCTAGCATCCATCTCTAATTAGGTCGCCTACAGGGGCTGAGAATCACCAAAGGCTAAGAGCTCCACGACTTCTCCACCCAACCATAGCCTATCTTCCACATGACTCACCTAAGTTTGGACCCCCTACTCTTTTAATAGCCTATTGGCCCTTTTCATGTGCCTAGCCACCCTTGAGTCCATTACCGGTCATATTGGCTCCCGTAAACTCCACCCGTACCTTCTTCGGACAGTTGAGCTCTCTCTAGTCTCCCAGAACTTCCGCTGTCGTGACATTGACTCAATGCTTACTTGATTGATTGATTTGTTAGCCTTCAACAAGTTTAATGCTTTTATCGGCATGCACTTATCTTTTGACCCGCATGCGCGCGCACACATTGGATGAGTGAAACATAGCACACTTATCCTATCCACACCTAAGGGGTGGGTTCTTACACACATACATGTTGTGGAGTGTTCTTCGTGTCTCACTCATAACCCACACAACATCATCTGATTACCTGGCTCTGTTTGTATGTAGCAACCGCTCGTTTGATTTCTATGTGGTCTTATGGGCAGTTTGAACTGTCAAACATCATCTATCCCTCATGAATCCATCCTTGCGACACCATTTACACTACACGCCTGCGGTGCCACTAAATCGTGTTTCTCTTCCCTTTGACGAGTGCACTTCTACAGTGGTAAGAACCTCGGAACCTCATGATTTGACCAATCTTGGGTTAAGCACGTCGGAAGAGCACACGTACAAGTGCCCGTACCAAAATGTACGGCATGATGTCATAGGTGCATTACTTGGTACCGTGAACCTATCCGAGGGGATCTCCTTGCATGGCATTGCCATAGCACATGGCTTTGAGCAAGATCCTTACGTAGGTAACCTCCTCATTTCCATGTATAAAGGCAATGGTGCTGTGGCTCATGCACGGAAGGTCTTTGACAGAATGCATCACTCATCTGTAGTGTCGTGGAACTCGATGATTGCTGCATACACCCAGCATGGGTTTAACTCCGAAGCCCTTCAACTGTTTGAGTTAATGCAGTTGAGAGGGATAGAACCAAACATTGTGACCTTTGTAAGCATTCTCCCAGCATGCGCAAGCCCTGTGGCTCTCGGACAGGGTAGAATCATCCATGCTTGCATCATTGTCTATGAGTGTGAGTCAAATATTGCTATTGGGAATGCCCTTCTCAACATGTATTGCAAATGTGGGATCTTGGAGGATGCCATTGAAGTATTTGACAGCATGCCCAAGCGCACGGTAGTCACATGGACGGCGATGATCACGGCATGTACCCAGCATGGGCAGAACAAGGACGCACTTCAACTATTCCAGCAAATGCAACATCAAGAAGTAGAGACAAACAATGTTACCTTCATCAGCATTCTCAGGGCTTGTGTAGGCTCTAAGGACCTTGCAGAGGGTGTTGCTATCCATGCCTGCATAATTGATAGTAATTATGGATTAGATGTTGCTGTGAGGAATGCCCTTGTTTACATGTATGGAAGGTGCGGTGCAGTTTACGAAGCACAAGCCGTCTTCAACCAAATGGAAGAACGTAATGTTGCCTCTTGGAATGCGATGATAACTGTTTATATTCAGCATGGGTATAATAAGGACGTGTTTCAATTGTTTCATCAAATGCTGAAGGAGGAGGTATATGCTGATCAAGTAACACTTGTCAGTGTGCTTGGTGCATGCACTACTATGGAAGCTCTGCCAGAAGGTAAGGGGATTCATATGTGCATTTTAGAGAAGAACTATGAAGTGGATGCTATTGTTGGGACTGCTCTCATTAATTTGTACGGTAAGTGCGGATCTTTGCAGGATGCACAGGTGGTATTTGACAGGATGCAAGAGCACGACATCGTTGCATGGACTTCTATGATCAGCGCATATGCTGATTATGGGCATGTCAAGGAAGCCCTTGATTTACTCAACCAAATGCAGGAGCTGACTGTAAAGGGTAATGGAGTCACATATGTAACTCTCTTGGGTGCATGTGCAAACAAAGGAACCCTAGCGGATGGTAGATCAATTCATGCATGTATTGTAGATGGTGGCCTAGAGCTTGATGATGGTGTGGCAATCGCCCTTGTCGACATGTATGGCAAATGTAGGGCTCTCGATGACGCCCAAATCATGTTTGACAAAATGGGTGATCATTGTGTGGTGTCATGGACTGCGATAATAACGGCTTATGTCCAACATGGACATTTCAAACTGGCTCTTGATGCTTATCGACTAATGCAGTGGCAAAGAGTGGAGGTGGACAAGGTTGTACTGGCGAGTATCCTAGGGGCTTGTGCTGGCCTTGCAAACCTAGTGGCAGGAAGAGCAATCCATCAATGCCTTGTTGCTGATGGCTTTGAGTTGGACATGGCTGTGGGGAACTCCTTGATCAATATGTACGGCAAGTGTGGTGCTCTTGACGAAGCACGTATGGTGTTTAACCAACTTCAAAAGCACAATGTGGTGTCGTGGACAATGATAATATCTGCATATGCCCATCATGGCCACAGCAAGGAAGCAGTGCACTTGTTTCGGTGCATGCAGTGTGCACAAGTCAAGGCAAATGACTTCACATTTGTCAGCCTTCTCTCTGCTTGCAACCATGCAGGGCTAATGGATGAAGCATGGTTCTTCTTTAGTGCTTTGATTAATGATTATGACATGACACCAACGTTGGAGCATTACAATTGCATGATAGACCTGCTTGGAAGGGCTGGGCGGTTAGAAGAGGCTGAAGCTCTTATAAAAAAACTGCCAATTCAACCTGATGCTCCTGTATGGACGACTTTGATCAATGCATGCAGGTCTTATGGGGATGCCAAAAGAGGTGAAAGAGCAGCAGAGCATACGTCTCTTTCTAATGGACTAAGACCTTCTTCTTATGTACTACTTTCTAACATCTATGCTATGAGTGACTGACTTGGTGAAACCCCAGAAGATAGATTTCAAGATCAAGAAGGTGTGTGCCCATTTCTCCTCTAGCATGCTTTCTAGACACTGCAAGTTAGCTCAGGCTATGGGATATGATGGACCTCAAGGACCTCAAGTAGCACAATGAAGGCTAAAATCACCTCAGTAGCACATGAATACAATGAAGGCTAAAATCACCTCTCGTAGAACCTCATAAAGCTCTTTAGCTACTCAGCTCTGGTCCACTTGCAGAAGCAGAAATCTTGTACAGAAATTTGAAGTCAATGGGAGGAAATATAAGTTTTGGCAAGAGAAAAACGTTGTAAGTGAACGGGGGTTTCTTGTTCTAGCATGAGCAACAATGATTTGATTCTTTGAAGTTAACTGCAGCAAACCCCCATCTGTAGAGTGATGCTGCGGAGTTGCCACTGTGCATGTGTAATGCCATGTTGATCGATGTGGACCGTTATCCCTGTGGCTTGGTGCAAAAGGATGGACAAATTTACTTTGGGAGCCCTGCATGGGTTTGTTGGCTTGAGCAAAGAGCTCCAAAAGGAAGCCTGATCAATTGAGACAACTTTATTTTAACCTTGGAGAGATCCAACTGTCGTTCAGCTTATTGTAATTAAGCACACAGTGACTTTTATATATTCTAGGTGCTTGTTGTATACCTTGGAGAGATCCAACTGTCGTTCAGCTTATTGTAATTAAGCACAGAGTGACTTTTATATATTCTAGGTGCTTGTTTGCATGTGTATCCTTTTGTTGGGTAAGGTTTACTGGGTAGGGTATAGTCTGTGAAGACCTCATTTTGACATGGGTAAAAGCCATGCACCTAGTTCAATTCAAGTGTATGACAACCCAGTAGATAACTTTTATAATGGCAATTTGGGAGGACTGTAATGCGAATTTAAAGGATGGCACCCATTGTTCGATAGACTGTCGCTTTGTCCTAAAGGGAAGAGACATCCTACCAAAAGGCCCCTTTGACCTTCATATGAAGGACTTCCAGTTCGCACTACAGGTGGTGGGTGATCCTAGAGGCACCCTCTAGGGCTTGGACCTGTAATCTGTTGTTGTTGAGGGTAATGGTTGCATTCTTTTGGGTCTCTAGCTGGGCGAGGTTTTCATGCACCAGGAGAAGGGCTTACTATGCCGCATCTGTTTGCTCCTCCTTCCGGAGACATATAGGCTATCATATTCCCTACCAGGTTCTGGAGAAGTGCGGAACCTGGGAGTGGAAAAGAGCCTCAGAAAAGCTTTCAGCCTGCCTTCTTGGATCCTACGGTGTGCTATGATCTGTGCCTCATGGGAGGTCTCTTGGCACTTTCAGTGTGATCTGAGGCTAGGTTGCCTTCCTGATGATGTCGCGAACCATGCCATATGTGGCCACTTAGCTTCTGGTATGGTTTTGTAGCGTGGGGAAGGTGCAAGCCCCTCAGACCACGTAGATGGTGGGTCAGGTTGGCAATTGCGGCATTGCGGACTGTGTATGTGTTGAGATGGGTATCATAGGAAGAGAGAAAGTAGAAACAGGTGGTGAGGTCCGGCCCCCAAGTGGGAAGAGCAGCCATCCCTCTGAGTCCAAGCCCTGTGGAGGTGCCCCATGACATCTTGGTTCCTTGTGACTTGGTAGCAGCAATTGAGCTTGTGCTCAACCTTCCTGTCCAACTTGATTCCGTTGTGGACCATGTGGCTGCCAACTTCTTGAAGCAGATCTATGCTAAAAGTTGGTGGCAGGAACTTTGGTGGGCCTTCCTCTTCTTGGTGGGAGTGAGGAGCACTATGTTAGAAGAGGTCTCGGATGCCCCAGCGGTCACCATGAGGAGAGCGGTCACCATGAGGAGAGTGGAGGATGTTGAGGGTTGAAAGGTAGGAAGAAGGTTGGAAAAAACTGGCAATAGTTTGGGTAGGTGCAAAGGACATAGTGGGAAAGTAGAGGGGGGTCCTTTGTTTTAATAATATTTTACTTGGGAACGTACTTACATAGTGGGTACATACGTTTGCAGACCATTCTTGGGAACATGCATAAGTAGTACGTGCATTCAAAACTCTAAACATGCATGGTGAGATGTAAACATACATGCACAAAGTGAACATGCATGCGCAGAAGTAAACATGCATGCATAAAAGTGAACTTGCATGCGCAGAAGAAAACGTGCATACATAGAAGGAAACGAGCACGTGCATCTTGAACAAGGTTTTCGGAATGCTTGAGCTGGTGGTATTCTGATCACTAGCGCGTGCATACATAGAAGTAAACATGCATGCATAAAAGTGAAGTTGCATGCGCAGAAGAAGACGTGCATACATAGAAGGAAACGAGCACGTGCATCTTGAACAAGGTTTTCGGAATGCTTGAGCTGGTGGTATTCTGATCACTAGTTATCAAGGCAATGGGTTGTACCACGGGCTAGGTTTTCCCTCCCATCTTGAGATGTTACTAAGGGGGCCAGTGATTAGAGAACCAAATGTGGACATCTAGGTCAACTCTCCATCCCATTGCAACCTATGTCTTTTCCTTCTTTGTTCCTTCCCACTACTTTCTTTGACATTTTTCAATGAGATTTCGTGATTAGTGCCCCTCTTCATTTGGCAAGGGTGAGGTACCTATTTTTGGCTCACTTGGCTAGGCTTGAGAGGGAGGCCTATGGTGGTAGGGAATTTTATGGTGCAGAGCTCTTTACTACGTGAGAGGAAGCAGTTGAGTGTGAGGTGGAAGGGGTATCATGTCCTAGGTATGTTTGGAGATGATCCTGGGGCTCTATGAATTGGTTAATTTTTTCCTTACCCTTGGTAAGGTTAGCAAGCGAGGGTTTTCATGTTACTGGGAACCTTGGGTTGCCACTGCCATTGCTCCTTGTGCTTGTTGTCATGACAGAAAAGGCTAGGGGAACCGATGGTGTGTCCTTAGGGAGCAAAATGCTTCTATTACCTTCATAATACCCTTTGGCAACTAGAAGCATGTCAGGTACCACCATCGTCTTGCTTGACGGGGTATCGTGGGCTGTGTGGCTTCGGAAGCCCTAGGCCTCCAACAACTCCCTTTTGACGAACCATGTGTTTGGTTTGGGGTTGAGGTTTGGACTTGTACGTGGTTCAGGTAGTGGCGTGGTTTGGTTGGTGTATGCTAGTGTATGTTGGACCTTTCTCTTGGGGTTGAGGTTTGGTGTTCTAGTACATGGTTCAGGTATCTTTCTCTATCTAGATTTTTTGTTTCCCTTCATAGTAACCTTGTTCTTGGAGAAATACTTTTGGTACCCAAACCACCTTGGGACGGATGGGTGGTCCAGATTCTACAAGGCTAGATGTGTTAGTAGTATTGATGTTAGTTGGGTTAGTTTTTGGAGAGCCCACTTGTGTTGGGGGTACTTAATGAAAAAGGCTGATCTTGCTTAGGTGAGGTTTTTAATGGAGCTTTGTTAATCAGCCCTATGTTTAAGTATAAAATAGGACTCTTTTTAAGCTGCTTGACTGGGATACCTTTGGGATGTTCTATGGGCATAAGCACTTCTTGATTCACTGGTATTGAAGTTTGACAAGCAACGAGTTCCTCAATAACTATCATTAGGATACTTACCTATCCAATGACTAGTTACAAGGTGGCAGTTCAACTTCATCATGTGCCCCTTCCAAAGGCTAGGTGAGGCTGCCGCCATCATGCTCAACACCTTCGACAAATTAGAGCCCGAGTCCAAGTCTATTTGGCATTGATTGTGCCCCATCCACCCTCGTCCGAGGAGTACTTCTTCATGCATGGTACCTGCAGGCATAACATAAAACTTCCCTTACAAGGGGTTATTCCCAATGCAAAACATAGCAATAAATGATCCTATGCATGAGGTTTTGAATGTGGCTACTCCGTCAACTTGTGCATTTATGCGTGTCAAGAATGGTTGTTGCATCACACTCCAAGTTACATGGGACATTTGGTTATGGGTGGCACATGTGTCGACAAGTGTGAGCTTGTGTTCTAGGCCAATCTCTATGGTCATGCCCAGCCAAGTTTTGGCGAGCTCCACCTCCCAGTTCTCCTCTTCAAGGTCGACAACTTGGGCCATATTAACCTAAATGTGGCGGTTGCGCAACTTTGCTTGGCAAGCCTTAGGTTCTCGTTGGCTTCTCATTTTAGTGTAGCTTTTTTTTTTTGGACGAATGGCCTTCAAGGCATGTTAAGGGGTCATAGTAGCATCTAAGTTTGCTACCGTTGAATAATCCTTGCATTTCAACACCACTAAGTGTTTCAATGCATGTTGATTCTTGCAGGGTGAGTTCACATGCAAGGAATGGTCCCAGCCCCTTATACTTAAGCTTGCGCTTTTTCTTTTTTATGCTGCATAGGAGAACCAAGTCCCTAACTTTGATATCTTTGACCTTGAGCTTTTCATTGAACCAATCCTTGCACCTTAGCTTTTTGACTATCATTTCGTAGATGGTGCACTATCGAGCTTCATCCAAGCGTTGAAGTTTAAATAATCGATCAGTCAATACATTTCCTGTGAATCTCTCCTTGATGGCAATTCTTAAGCTTGGTACAAAGAATTTCATGGGCATGATAGCGTGTGTTCTGTATGTCAAAAGATGTGTGGATGGCGACTTTGTAGGCTATTCTATAAGCCTAAAGAGCAGTTGTTGGTAACTTCTGTTTTCAATCATCATTGCATGAGGCTTCCATTGTCTTGGTCACTAAAGAGAAACAGTACTGG
The DNA here is from genome assembly GCF_041138505.1 of Cibotium barometz. Classification (NCBI taxonomy): domain Eukaryota; kingdom Viridiplantae; phylum Streptophyta; class Polypodiopsida; order Cyatheales; family Cibotiaceae; genus Cibotium; species Cibotium barometz. The sequence goes on along the minus strand of NC_141049.1, from coordinate 7,418,610 downwards.
TAACTTCTGTTCTCCCAATCTCATTATGTGAGGCTTCCACTGTCTTGGTCAGGATAGCACACATAATCTTATTGATACTTTCTGCCTAACCATTGGCGTAGGAATAGTAAAGTGAGGATTTGTGATGTACGACCATGAATTCACTCAGCAATTACATCATTAATGAAGTGGGTTCCCCTGTTGCTCACTAGTTTAAGTGGACACCCAAATCTAGTAATTATGTTTTTGTAAATGAATTTGGTTGTTGCCCTTGCATTAGCCTTTCAGGTGTGGCACATGCTTCTACCCACTTGGTATAATAGTCCATGGTAGAGTGATGATAAATTGTGCTTGAGTGTCTTGAGAATTTGGACTAATTGGTCCAACAAAGTCAATGCCCCACTTCTTAAATGGTTGAAGAGACACTATACGATGTAAGGGCATTTTATCACGGTTGTGAACACCAACGAATCATTGACATTCATCACAACCTTTTATTACAAATTTGCACATCTTCCAAACAAAGTGGGACACCACAAACCTACTAGTATACTGTTTTGGCGGTGGTGTGCTGATAAACGTCATCCAGCTACCTCGGAGTGGGCTTGCTCAAGGATGTCAACGTATTCAAGTTTGTGAGGATGATGCCTTATGATCTTGCCTTGGCCCAACTTGTACACTTTTCCCACAATCAATTGTTGGTAAGGGCTGCCTTTTTGATAAGGCATCGTATTCTATCATGGTTAAGGGGTCTCTCTTGGGGAAAACCATTAGCTAAATAATGGACGATCTCTTCGGCCCATTCTAGAACAATGTAGAGTTTGAAGAGTAAGGCATCGGGTAGTTTATCCTCCACTCTGACGGTGGTTCTCATTGGGGATGCGCGACAGGTGATCGGCATGCACATGTTGTGAGCCTTTCACTTGGTCACACTGTGAAATCAACCTCTACAAGGATTAATATCCATCAAGTTATCCTTCTCGTACAAGGCTTATTGACCAAGTAGAGAAGTGTCTAATGGTCTATGAAGAATAGAATTCATTTGCCAATAGATAATGTTGATACTTCTTTACTGTTAAATTTGCAGCAATGTGATGAGCTATGGTGGATCAAATGCTAGAATCAACATAATAACAAAGAGATTAGATGATAATTAAGACATGATTAGTGAGCAATTAACTGATAGCTTAATGTAGGCATGGATAATCAAAAACCAACAAATTCTCATTAGGCCAATGCCTCAATTTATAGAGTTTACATCCAAGCATCCAATCCCACTGATTTCTCTTTGATTCACTCCACCTCTTTTGCTTGATTCTCTCCACCTCTCCCAGAATATCTCCACACCTCCTAAATCTCCTCATGCTATTTCAACACCTCCCCTCAAGTGAATACTCCTAGCACACCTCATGCTATTGCAACACCTCCCCTCAAGTGAATACTTCTAGCACACTTGGACCCTATACCAAGTTTCCCTCTTACTTGATAGTCCGCGACGAGTGCCTCAAGTCCCTAAACTCATAGTCCTTGACACTCTCTCTCTCTATGTGTCCAAGGCTACTACAAGTGCCCGTGACCTTGACTAAAGTGCTCACACATACATCTACCAAATGGCCTACATCATCGGTGGCTCAGAGGTGGTTTCATTGTGTTGGGGCAAGTTACATTGGGTTGTGGGGTTTCTCTCTCTCTCTCTCTCTCTCTCTCTCTCTCTCTCTCTCTCTCAGAAAAGATGATCCGACTCCACTTCCTTAGGAGCCTCCATGAAGTTTGCCGATGTCGTTCCTTCTCCACCACTGGGTTTGCTGTAGCAGTCTCTTGCCATGTGTCGTCTTGGCTTTCCACAGTTGTGGCAAGTGAAGGTCCTTCCTCCTAGTCTGCCTCTTCCTCGTCCTCGTCCTCGAGAGAATCCTCTCGGGTGAAGAATGCTTTTTCTTCTCCTGCTATTGAGTCAAGCCACCATTTCTTCTCTTTGACTTTGGTCTCTTGCTCCTTCTATCTCGTGCAGCTTCAATTCAGGTACATTCTTTAATGTTGCTACAATGTTTTCATATTCACCTTTGTCCACACTCTTCAGAAGCACTGCTAGTGTCTCATCATCTTCAACCTTTTTGCCAATAGCCAACAGTTGTTTCTTAATGCTGCTCACTTGTGGAAAATGGTAAACACGATAGAATTCAAATTTGTTTCATTTAAAGGGTTATCGGTTGGGTTAGGCCTCTTGTATCCACCTCGCAGCCTCCTTGGGTGCTGCTTCTTCCAGGCATCTTGCTTGGCATCGATGTAGAGCCATAGGACATTGATGTCCATATGATTCATTACTTTGGTAAGGGGCTCCTATTGTAGTTGGTGGCCAAGTAGGATCCGGATGGCTTGCTCGAGCTCTATGCAATCTAGGGGGTTGCGCCAATTAAGGGGATTGAGTGGGGGATCCACTTCCATTTGGTCCTCTCATGGATATGGGGGGATTTCTCCTTCCTCTAGGAAGGAGAAGATCGAGAGGGGCCTACTGAGTCTGGGGTTCCTAGAGTGGAGGGTCGTCAATGTAGATGGTTGTGTATAAAGAGAGGCATCACTAAGGAAGGGTGGGCATGTTGATAAGGAGGGTTTATCTTACTGGAGTGTTGGTGGGCCTAACCCAATGTAAAGAGGGGGTGTGAAGGTGGAATCAGAGAAGGAGGTGACAAGGATAAGTGAGGAGGGGTGGCGTGTGGTAGAGGAAACAAGGGAAGAGTGGTCAAGGACGAGGCTTGGGACAGAAAGCCGACGCCAAAAGTAAGTTTGGCATGGAGTGTGGGGGTGTCAAGAGGATGTTGTCATGTGGCGTATGGTGGTGGGTTTGGTAGTGGTGGTGCGGTGGAACCTTCTCAATCGTGCTAGTGGGGAGTTGGAGAGCAAGGTGTTGGGTTTTAGGTGCCTGGGGTTGTGTGCCACCATTTCAGGGTTGGGAGAGATCGACATCATCTTCGTCACCCTCTGTGGTAGCAGTGGTGATGGGATTTTCTGAGAAGAAAAAGGTTATGGCCAATGGCCCTCTTCAGCTACTATGAAGTCATGAGGAAATGCCACATGGGATTCATCAATCTACATGATAGCCATGGCGGCAAGGATCTCCAGCTAGACATGACGCACAAAACTAAGAGGCCATGGGGAAAGTATGACTTGAGTACTGACAATGAAGTGCTTTGTAAGCCATGTAGTATTGATGTTAGTTGGGTTAGTTTTTGGAGAGCCCACTTGTGTTGGGGGTACTTAATGAAAAAGGCTGATCTTGCTTAGGTGAGGTTTTTAATGGAGCTTTGTTAATCAGCCCTATGTTTAAGTATAAAATAGGACTCTTTTTAAGCTGCTTGACTGGGATACCTTTGGGATGTTCTATGGGCATAAGCACTTCTTGATTCACTGGTATTGAAGTTTGACAAGCAACGAGTTCCTCAATAACTATCATTAGGATACTTACCTATCCAACGACTAGTTACAAGGTGGCAGTTCAACTTCATCATGTGCCCCTTCCAAAGGCTAGGTGAGGCTGCCGCCATCATGCTCAACACCTTCGACAAATTAGAGCCCGAGTCCAAGTCTATTTGGCATTGATTGTGCCCCATCCACCCTCGTCCGAGGAGTACTTCTTCATGCATGGTACCTGCAGGCATAACATAAAACTTCCCTTACAAGGGGTTATTCCCAATGCAAAACATAGCAATAAATGATCCTATGCATGAGGTTTTGAATGTGGCTACTCCGTCAACTTGTGCATTTATGCATGTCAAGAATGGTTGTTGCATCACACTCCAAGTTACATGGGACATTTGGTTATGGGTGGCACATGTGTCGACAAGTGTGAGCTTGTGTTCTAGGCCAATCTCTATGGTCATGCCCAGCCAAGTTTTGGCGAGCTCCACCTCCCAGTTCTCCTCTTCAAGGTCGACAACTTGGGCCATATTAACCTAAATGTGGCGGTTGCGCAACTTTGCTTGGCAAGCCTTAGGTTCTCGTTGGCTTCTCATTTTAGTGTAGCTTTTTTTTTTTGGACGAATGGCCTTCAAGGCATGTTAAGGGGTCATAGTAGCATCTAAGTTTGCTACCGTTGAATAATCCTTGCATTTCAACACCACTAAGTGTTTCAATGCATGTTGATTCTTGCAGGGTGAGTTCACATGCAAGGAATGGTCCCAGCCCCTTATACTTAAGCTTGCGCTTTTTCTTTTTTATGCTGCATAGGAGAACCAAGTCCCCAACTTTGATATCTTTGACCTTGAGCTTTTCATTGAACCAATCCTTGCACCTTAGCTTTTTGACTATCATTTCGTAGATGGTGCACTATCGAGCTTCATCCAAGCGTTGAAGTTTAAATAATCGATCAGTCAATACATTTCCTGTGAATCTCTCCTTGATGGCAATTCTTAAGCTTGGTACAAAGAATTTCATGGGCATGATAGCGTGTGTTCTGTATGTCAAAAGATGTGTGGATGGCGACTTTGTAGGCTATTCTATAAGCCTAAAGAGCAGTTGTTGGTAACTTCTGTTTTCAATCATCATTGCATGAGGCTTCCATTGTCTTGGTCATTAAAGAGAAACAGTACTGGTAACTTCTGTTCTCCCAATCTCATTATGTGAGGCTTCCACTGTCTTGGTCAGGATAGCACACATAATCTTATTGATACTTTCTGCCTAACCATTGGCGTAGGAATAGTAAAGTGAGGATTTGTGATGTACGACCATGAATTCACTCAGCAATTACATCATTAATGAAGTGGGTTCCCCTGTTGCTCACTAGTTTAAGTGGACACCCAAATCTAGTAATTATGTTTTTGTAAATGAATTTGGTTGTTGCCCTTGCATTAGCCTTTCAGGTGTGGCACATGCTTCTACCCACTTGGTATAATAGTCCATGGTAGAGTGATGATAAATTGTGCTTGAGTATCTTGAGAATTTGGACTAATTGGTCCAACAAAGTCAATGCCCCACTTCTTAAATGGTTGAAGAGACACTATACGATGTAAGGGCATTTTATCACGGTTGTGAACACCAACGAATCATTGACATTCATCACAACCTTTTATTACAAATTTGCACATCTTCCAAACAAAGTGGGACACCACAAACCTACTAGTATACTGTTTTGGCGGTGGTGTGCTGATAAACGTCATCCAGCTACCTCGGAGTGGGCTTGCTCAAGGATGTCAACGTATTCAAGTTTGTGAGGATGATGCCTTATGATCTTGCCTTGGCCCAACTTGTACACTTTTCCCACAATCAATTGTTGGTAAGGGCTGCCTTTTTGATAAGGCATCGTATTCTATCATGGTTAAGGGGTCTCTCTTGGGGAAAACCATTAGCTAAATAATGGACGATCTCTTCGGCCCATTCTAGAACAATGTAGAGTTTGAAGAGTAAGGCATCGGGTAGTTTATCCTCCACTCTGACGGTGGTTCTCATTGGGGATGCGCGACAGGTGATCGGCATGCACATGTTGTGAGCCTTTCACTTGGTCACACTGTGAAATCAACCTCTACAAGGATTAATATCCATCAAGTTATCCTTCTCGTACAAGGCTTATTGACCAAGTAGAGAAGTGTCTAATGGTCTATGAAGAATAGAATTCATTTGCCAATAGATAATGTTGATACTTCTTTACTGTTAAATTTGCAGCAATGTGATGAGCTATGGTGGATCAAATGCTAGAATCAACATAATAACAAAGAGATTAGATGATAATTAAGACATGATTAGTGAGCAATTAACTGATAGCTTAATGTAGGCATGGATAATCAAAAACCAGCAAATTCTCATTAGGCCAATGCCTCAATTTATAGAGTTTACATCCAAGCATCCAATCCCACTGATTTCTCTTTGATTCACTCCACCTCTTTTGCTTGATTCTCTCCACCTCTCCCAGAATATCTCCACACCTCCTAAATCTCCTCATGCTATTTCAACACCTCCCCTCAAGTGAATACTCCTAGCACACCTCATGCTATTGCAACACCTCCCCTCAAGTGAATACTCCTAGCACACTTGGACCCTATACCAAGTTTCCCTCTTACTTGATAGTCCGCGACGAGTGCCTCAAGTCCCTAAACTTATAGTCCTTGACACACTCTCTCTCTATGTGTCCAAGGCTACTACAAGTGCCCGTGACCTTGACTAAAGTGCTCACACATACATCTACCAAATGGCCTACATCATCGGTGGCTCAGAGGTGGTTTTATTGTGTTGGGGCAAGTTACATTGGGTTGTGGGGTTTCTCTCTCTCTCTCTCTCTCTCTCTCTCTCTCTCTCAGAAAAGATGATCCGACTCCACTTCCTTAGGAGCCTCCATGAAGTTTGTCGATGTCATTCCTTCTCCACCACTGGGTTTGCTAGCAGTCTCTTGCCATGTGTCGTCTTGGCTTTCCACAGTTGTGGCAAGTGAAGGTCCTTCCTCCTAGTCTGCCTCTTCCTCGTCCTCGTCCTCAAGAGAATCCTCTCGGGTGAAGAATGCTTTTTCTTCTCCTGCTATTGAGTCCAGCCACCATTTCTTCTCTTTGACTTTGGTCTCTTGCTCCTTCTATCTCGTGCAGCTTCAATTCAGGTACATTCTTTAATGTTGCTACAATGTTTTCATATTCACCTTTGTCCACACTCTTCAGAAGCACTGCTAGTGCCTCATCATCTTCAACCTTTTTGCCAATAGCCGACAGTTGTTTCTTAATGCTGCTCACTTGTGGAAAATGGTAAACACGATAGAATTCAAATTTGTTTCATTTAAAGGGTTATCGGTTGGGTTAGGCCTCTTGTATCCACCTCGCAGCCTCCTTGGGTGCTGCTTCTTCCAGGCATCTTGCTTGGCATCGATGTAGAGCCATAGGACATTGATGTCCATATGATTCATTACGGGGCTCCTATTGTAGTTGGTGGCCAAGTAGGATCCGGATGGCTTGCTCGAGCTCTATGCAATCTAGGGGGTTGCGCCAATTAAGGGGATTGAGTGGGGGATCCACTTCCATTTGGTCCTCTCATGGATATGGGGGGATTTCTCCTTCCTCTAGGAAGGAGAAGATCGAGAGGGGCCTACTGAGTCTGGGGTTCCTAGAGTGGAGGGTCGTCAATGTAGATGGTTGTGTATAGAGAGATGCATCACTAAGGAAGGGTGGGCATGTTGATAAGGAGGGTTTATCTTACTGGAGTGTTGGTGGGCCTAACCCAATGTAAAGAGGGGGTGTGAAGGTGGAATCAGAGAAGGAGGTGACAAGGATAAGTGAGGAGGGGTGGCGTGTGGTAGAGGAAACAAGGGAAGAGTGGTCAAGGACGAGGCTTGGGACAGAAAGCCGACGCCAAAAGTAAGTTTGTGGCATGGAGTGTGGGGGTGTCAAGAGGATGTTGTCATGTGGCGTATGGTGGTGGGTTTGGTAGTGGTGGTGCGGTGGAGCCTTCTCAATCGTGCTAGTGGGGAGTTGGAGAGCAAGGTGTTGGGTTTTAGGTGCCTGGGGTTGTGTGTCACCATTTCAGGGTTGGGAGAGATCGACATCATCTTCGTCACCCTCTGTGGTAGCAGTGGTGGTGGGATTTTCTGAGAAGAAAAAGGTTAGGCCAATGGCCCTCTTCAGCTACTATGAAGTCATGAGGAAATGCCACATGGGATTCATCAATCTACATGATAGCCATGGCGGCAAGGATCTCCAGCTAGACATGACGCACAAAACTAAGAGGCCATGGGGAAAGTATGACTTGAGTACTGACAATGAAGTGCTTTGTAAGCCATGTGGATTTTCTTCCAACCCTCCCCTTCCATCCAAGCGAGTATAGTAAGAGACTTTGAAGAAGCACAAGGAAAAGGACAGAGGTGATACGGCACTACTGCTGGCTCCACTGAGGCATCGGATTCTATGGCTTGTCCTTCCAAGCGAGTATAGTAAGAGACTTTGAAGAAGCACAAGGAAAAGGATAGAGGTGATACGGCACTACTGCTGGCTCCATTGAGGCATCGGATTCTATGGCTTGTCCATTTTCTGGGATGTGGGCCCAAGTAAGGAGGTTGGCAGTAAGAGGATGGACTGGGAGTGTCAAACAAGATTTGGCTTTGGAAGAAGATGGTGACAAGCATATTGATGGAGGGTGGATGATTTTTAGTGATAATGTAGGAGAGAGAAGAGATGGTGATGGGTTCCTCTAAAAGATGTTATGTTGGAGAAGGTTAAGTTGAAGAGTGTGATAATGGAGTTCAAGGATGGTGGCATGGTTCTGGGGAGGGTAGCTTAGGTTAAGAAGTTTAGTGGCAACATCCATCAAGCTATCTACTTTACGTTTGGTGTTGATGCCTTCCCTGAAGCTATGGGCTGCTCTTGCCTGGCTCTCTCTTCAACGACCCGTAGGTTAGCATTTCTTTTGTAACTTGCTTATTGTAAGCTTGGAAGGTGGTGCGAAAGTTCTCCCAAATCTCTTGGGCAATTTGAGTAATGTGCTGCATTTTGCTGGCTTCCTTAACTGACCTTCACTCTTCCTTAGCTTCCTACAATTGAGCTTGTAGTTGATCAACAACGTTTAGGGCTTTTGCTAGGCTGGCTTCTCGGTCTATGAGTCTCTATCTGTGCAGCCCTACGTTGGTCTTCTTCTTCTTGAGTTTGATGTGCTAGCGCTTGGAGGGGGGAGTGTTGGGGGAAGGTTGAGGTTCGGGCATTGGGAAAGGGGGGACGATGCCTCCACCTATAAAGGGATGGGGTTGGGCAGTGTGTCCCACCCTGCAGCATGATACAACACCTTTGTGAGGAGAGAGGAGGCTGCCAGTTTGCCTTGAGGGTGGGTGTAGATAGTGTGGAGCTCCTTGTGGAGATATTCAACCTAGTTGACTACCACTCCCTGATGTACTCGAGCTAGGGTGGGGAGGTTATAACGGGTTGAACTTGTCTGCCCAATGTGTGGTGAGGAGGAAAGAAAAAGCTTGGGATGGCATGATCAGCTCTTGTCGGGTGACGTTATGCAACTCCACACCATCCTTGGTCTTGGGTCCCTAAAATGTGTTGCGCATAAGCCACATGATATGGCTATGTTGGACATAAGGCTGCTTAATCTTGGGGAGCTACAGAGCTTCTCGAACTGCGTCCAAACTGAGTTGCGCCATGAGGGAGGCTCCTTCTAAATTAATGATCTGCCATGTAGCCTGACTTGCATTGCAGTTCTCAATGAAGTACAAGCACATGAGGAGGTCAGGTCCCCAAGGTGCCATCATGGGCAATCCATTGAGCCTAATCTTCTCTAGGCATGTTACCACTACTGGTTTAGCCACCACTGCATGATATCACTACTATGTGTAGCACAGGAGCTTATGCTCTACTTTGTGGGTGTCCTTCTCATAAGGCTATGGATTGCATAGCCATCGACTTGCTTCATGAGGGCTTCACCTAGAGGGAAGAGCCGAGTGGTGTGAACACCATATTCCTCAAAATGATGGCTTGCCTATCTCTTCTTCTTCTGGGGGTGTGGGTAACCACCGTCCTCGACAGAGGAGTCATAATTCTTTGCACTAGCCGTGGCAAAACGGGTGAGTAGAACGTGATGTGAGGCCTAGATGCTACTGAAATTCGAGAGAAAAAATGGTAAGAGTTCGGCTAAAGAGCAAGAGAGAGTGGGAAAAATGGGAGTAGGTCAGGCCTTTTATAGATTTCCTACGAGGGAGGTATGTCCGTGGCTTCAAAGTGGTGCAACCGTGTGTGGCTACGTAG